>NC_068444.1:45936508-46236508 GCF_023373465.1 Oncorhynchus keta
TATTGGATCTATGAACTTCCATGGCTTTTCGCCAGTGTGGCGGAAGGCCAGGCTACGGCATTTGGGCCATGTCAGCACAAGCCTGGAGCAGTATGTGTGTGGCCTGGTCTGACCCGGGTGTAGTATGGGGGAATGGAATGCCACAGGGGTTTGTGGGTCAGGGCTGAGAGCTGAGGGAGACTGCAGCTTGGCAATGATATACCATGACCTCACTCCGTTGTCAGTCACATTGAACACACTTGCATAAGCTCATAGCCACACAAACAGACATACTGTACACTGGAAGTCACACACAAAAGAATGAAAGCTGTATATTTACATTAGTCATTTAGCAGATGCTCCTATCCTGATTGACTTACAGTAGTGAATAGATACATTTTAATACCCCCATTTTAATGCCCCCCCCACACACACACTGTAGACCACACATAGACCTTTACTGACAAGTTACCTCTATAGTGACACTAGCTAAGCTACTGTAAAGCTCCATTCCTCATTCACATTTAAACACAGCTCCAAAGCCACACTCTTCCGTACAGTATTTCATAGCCTCAAAAATAGCCTAAACCACCTACAGAGAATAAAACATCATATGCGCAATAAAACCCCTCATCTCAGTCTCACATCCGGTATGGAGGGAATAAATATGAAGCAAATCTCTTCCCAAAGTCGTAAAAGTCCAGTAAAAATAAATAAAAAAAGTCTGAGGGCTAAATACTGCCAGCCTATCCATTAGTGGTGTTAGACTGTAGGCTCACAAAGCTGGGAGCTAGCTGAGAATCTCACACTCATTAGGGGTTCAGCAGTGATGACCGAATGACCGAATTGCATGGAACATGATATGCATCTAGGGGGAAAGGTCTGCCAGCAACATTGTCCAGACTAGTACCTAAAACAACATGACCGTTATTGACTAGCATTCACGTGGTCTGGCATTTACATGTATGAAAGTAATCAGACGTTGACTTTCTCCACATTGTTACGTTAAAGTTTTTCTAAAATGTATTAATGTTTTTCCCCATCAATCTACACACAATACCCCATAATGACAAATACATTTTTAGAAATGTTTGCAAATCTATTAAAAATAAAAACAGAAATACTTTATTTACATTAGTTATCAGACCTTTTGCTATGAGACTCAAAATTGAGCTCAGGTGCATCCTGTTTCCATTGATCATCCTTGAGATGTTTCTACAACATCACTGGAGTCCACCTGTGGTAAATATAATTGATTGGGCATGAGCTGGAGGTCCCACATTTGGCAGTGCATGTCAGAGCAAAAACCAAGCCCTGAGGTTGAAGGAATTGTCCATAGCGCTCCGAGACAGGATTGTGTCGAGGCACAGATCTGGGGAAGGGAACCAAAAAATGTCTGCAGCATTGAAGGCCTCCAAGAACACAGTGGCCCCCATCATTCTTAAATGGAAGAAGTTTGGAACCACCAAGACTCATTCTAGAGCTGGACGTCCGGCAAAATGGAGCAATCAGAGGAGAAGGGGGAAAAAAACCTGATGGTCAATCTGACAGAGCTCCTCTGTGGTGATGGGAGAACCTCCTAGAAGGACAACCACCTCTGCAGCACCACCACCGATTCCAGACCCCGTCCTGGGTCCAGGCCTACTAAGGTGTCCACACCCTACACAACAGAGGTCATCGTCCACTGCTTATTTCAGAAATACGTGAGAGAAGGATTTTTTAATGGAATATCTACAGAGGCTGTTACGGGGGCTGAGTCACTGGCTTGCTGGGGCTCTCTCGTGCCGTCCCTGGGGGGGGGTGCGTCACCTGGGTGGGTTGATTCACTGTTGTGGTCGGCCTGTCTGGGTTGCCCCCCCCCTGGGTTGTACCGTGGCGGAGATCTTTGTGGGCTATACTCGGCCTTGTCTCAGGATGGTAAGTTGGTGGTTGAAGATATCCCTCTAGTGGTGTGGGGGATGTGCTTTGGCAAAGTGGGTGGGGTTATATCCTTCCTGTTTGGCCCTGTCCGGGGTGTCCTCGGATGGGGCCACAGTGTCTCCTGACCCCTCCTGTCTCAGCCTCCAGTATTTATGCTGCAGTAGTTTATGTGTCGGGGGCTAGGGTCAGTTTGTTATATCTGGAGTACTTCTCCTGTCCTATTCGGTGTCCTGTGTGAATCTAAGTGTGCGTTCTCTAATTCTCTCCTTCTCTCTTTCTTTCTCTCTCTCGGAGGACCTGAGCCCTAGGACCATGTCCCAGGACTACCTGACATGAGGACTCCTTGCTGTCCCCAGTCCACCTGGCCATGCTCCTGCTCCAGTTTCAACTGACCTGAGCCCTAGGACCGTGCCCCAGGACTACCTGACATGAAGGCTCCTTGCTGTCCCCAGTCCACCTGACTGTGCTGCTGCTCCAGTTTCAACTGTTCTGCCTTATTATTATTCGACCATGCTGGTCATTTATGAACATTTGAACATCTTGGTCATGTTCTGTTATAATCTCTACCCGGCACAGCCAGAAGAGGACTGGCCACCCCACATAGCCCGGTTCCTCTCTAGGTTTCTTCCTAGGTTTTGGCCTTTCTAGGGAGTTTTTCCTAGCCACCGTGCTTTTACACCTGCATTGTTTGCTGTTTGGGGTTTTAGGCTGGGTTTCTGTACAGCACTTTGAGATATCAGCTGATGTACGAAGGGCTATATAAATAAATTTGATTTGATTTGATTTGATTATCAGCAACCGTCAATCCTGTGTTCCAATGGCATGTTGTGTTAGCTATTCCAAGTTAATACATTTTAAAAAAGGCTAATGGATCATTAGAAAACCCTTTTGCAATTGTGTTAGCACTGCTAAAAACTGTTGTTGGGATTAAAGAAGCAATAAAATTGTCCTTCTTTAGACTAGTTGAGTATCTGGAGCATCAGCATTTCTACAACACCGTGTACTACTCCCTTCACAGAACAGTGCAAATGGGCTCTAACCAGAATAGAAAGAGTGGGAGGCCCCGGTGCACAACTTAGCAAGAGGACAAGTACATTGTTTCTCAAACGAGAGACAGACTCCTCACAAGTCCTCAACTGGCAACTTCATTGAATAGTACCTGCAAAACACCAGTCTCAACATCAACAGTGAAGAGGTGACTCCAGGATGCTGGTCTTCTAGGCAGAGTTGCAAAGAAAAAGCCATCTCAGATTGGCCAATACAAATAAAAGATTAAGATGGACAAAAGAACAGACACTAGACAGAGGAACTCTGCATAGAAGGCCAGCATCCCGGAGTCGCCTCTTCAGTGTTGACGTTGAGACTGGTGTTATGCGGGTACTATTTAATGAAGCTGCTAGTTGAGGACTTGAGGCATCTTTCTCAAACTAGACGCTAATGTACTTGTCCTCTTGCTCAGATGTGCACCAGGGCCTCCCACTCCTCTTTCTATTCTAGTTATTGCCAGTTTGCGCTGTTCTGTGAAGGGAGTAGTACATAGCGTTGTATGAGATCTTCAGTGTCTTGGCAATTTTTCACATGGAATAGTCTTCATTTCGCAGAACAAGAATAGACTGACGAGTTTCAGAAGAAAGTTCTTTGTTTCTAGCCATTTTGAGCCTGTAATCGAACCCAAAGATTGATGCTCCAGATACTCAACGAGTCTAAAGGCGGCCAGTTCTATTCCTTCTTTAATCAGGACAACAGTTTTCAGCTGTGCTAACAATTGCAAAAGGGTTTTCTAACGATCCATTAGCCTTTAAAATGATAAATGGATTAGCTAACACAACGTGCCTTTGGAACACAGGAGTGATGGTTGCTGATAATGGGCCTCTGTACGCCTATGCAGATATTCCATTACAAATCTGCCGTTTCCAGCTACAATAGTCAGTTACAACATTAACGATGTCTACACTGTACTTCTGATCAGTTTGATGTCATTTTAAAAATGGACAAAAAAAAATGTGTTTTTCTTTCAAAAGGACATTTCTAAGTGACCCCACACCTTTGAACGGTAGTGTACGTGTTGGTGAGAGTCACCTTTCCACAGAGGGGTCATAATAGAGGGGTCATAATAGTTTGTAGGCCAAACTTCTCAGACGCTACAGACGATTTTGTGAGAAGACCGATTTTTGGGATGTCTCATGGTCTGACAAACAACTCTAGCTCTATTTCCTTTCACTGTGACATGGTGGATTGATACAACAAAAAAAGCTGCAAATGCAACAAAAAGATATCACGAGATTAAATGTAAATTTGAATGGTGATTTGTTTATTATGCTAATTAGATTTCAGCCAGGTGCGAACATCAACCTTAGGGGGTTAAAAAAACTGACCTATAGTGTATGCTAAACAAATAAATGATAAGTGATAAATCATTTATTATACTAATTGGTCAGAAAAAAATATTGTTTTAAAGATTTTTTGTCCCTCAGAGGTAGGGGTCAAAAATGATTGACACGCCTGTTTTCAATACCTTAACCTTGTGAAGAAAACAGCACTGAGCCTTTTTCTACAATGTTTTAGGAGTTGGAGAACACATTGGGAGGGATTCTTGACCATTCCTCCATACAGAATCCTTCCAGATCCTTCATCTGCACTGGTGGACTGCCCCTCTTCAATTCAAACTACAGGAGACAGATTGCCATTGCAAAATGTTGATTTCGAGGCCAATCAATCATTTCTGGATTTTGACGTGTGCCTGGGGTTATTGTCTTGCTGGAAGATCCACTTGTGGCCAAGTTTCAGCCTCCAGGCAGAGGCATCCAGGTTGTAGGTTAAAATATCCTGGTACTGTGCAAAGTTCATGATGCCATTGACCCTAAGGGCCTCAGGACCAGTGGAAGCAAAATAGCCACATAACAAAGATCCACCACCATATTTTACAGTAGGTGTGGGGTTATTTTCTGCGTATGCGTTTTTACGGGTGTCAATAATTGAGCCCTACCTTTGAGATCTTTTTTTATTACTTGTTACACAAATCGCTTTCTCTGAACAATTGTGTTAGTATGAAATAATACTTTTGAGCATACAATATAGCACAGTATTTTGTTTATTTTATAGTTATTTTTGCTCACCTAACCCTAACTACACCTAAGATTAAATTAATTAATTAAATTCTAAGTCCTCTTCTATTCCACCCAATTAAATTCCATTCCCATTCATTCAAATTGCAATTCTGTATCCTGTTCACTTAAATTCAAATTCAATAATTGAAATTAAATTAGGAATTCTTAATTAAATTCTGAATTAAGCCCAACCCAGATACGCCCATGTGCGCGAGCGCTGAGGGGATCCTCCCTCCAGTTGGCCACATCATTAGCCTGTGCAGCTAAGAGGTGAAAAGTAACTGATTGGAGTGGTTCTATGAGACTTTTCCTCGGTCCTCGGGGGCTTACTAGATGACTATTGATTGGTGAATTGATTGATTGATATATATTGGAGACAGTGAGTCAACAACATCATCGCTCTTCATATCGAAGAGGGGAGGCTTTTTTTCTTTATCCGCAGGGCTTGCAAGCAACATGATTGGTGATGGTTGTTAGACACATACAGGCGCATGCTCACAGCCACACAGTCAGTTTTAAATCAGATTTCCTGCGATTCTACATATTCTGCCATGGAACTAAGAGAACATTTTGCAGTTTTAAAGCTAAGTCCCTACAAGTCTATGCATTTTGCCATGGCTAACGCTGTGCTTTTTGTTTCTCAAACATAACATTTTGCGCAAACATAAAATATATACTGCTAAACTCATTATTTTGGTGAATATTAATTCTCAAATATTACATTATAAAAAAATATATCAGTCCATTATCTTTTCTACATACTTTCTGATTTTACACATTTAAGTTCACACTGAAAGTGGAATTCCATCCCGAAAATAATTGACTGAAAATGTATTAATTACTGTTAAAGACAGCCCGCTCGAGGATTTCAATGCAGAAATATCCCTGTATACAACATTAAAAGGCAAGCCTACATGATGGCATACAGTAAGACAATACCACAATGAGGAGCTTGCTGGATAGAAGCGTTACATCAGTGGAGGCTGCTGAGGGGAGGACGGCTCATAATAAATGACTTGAACGGAACAAATGGATACCATTCCACCTATTTCGCTCCAGCTATTGCCACGAGCCCGTCCTCCTTCATTAAGGTGCCACCAACCTCCTGTGTGTTACATACACAATAATTATACGCACCCAAGCCAAAGGAATGTGGCCTTCTACTGTACTGAATGAAGCCGCTGTGTAAAATATTGACGCAAAATGCAACTCCATGCACTTTATATTGTTGTCCAATTCTTTGTTGTTTCTATCGAACTGTATGAGGTCTGACTTGTCTTGAAACCTCAGCGAATCAGAACAATAGAAGAAATCACCATCTACAGTTGCACACACACACAAAGAGGTCCCCACACACCGGGGAGCCTTGTTAACAGTTTCCACTTCCACTGCGCTCACAGTCACACTGAGCCCTCTCTCACACAGAGAGCGAGAGAGAGCTGAGACAGAGAGAGAGAAAGAGAAAGAAGCAAAGGACTGAGGGAGGCAGACATCAAAAAAGAGGAATGGAGGGGTATTGGGAGAAAGATTTGGGAAGACTTTCTTCAAGCTTTCATGCACACATTGCTCAGAGTTATTCAGAAGCTAAGACAGCCCCATCAGAGAGGAAAGGGGGAAGAATACAAAAGAGAGAGGCTGAAAGGTAGAGGGAAAGATTTCAGTCCCTGAGAAGCCAATCAAAAGGGACAGCAGCCAATACCCACCGTAGCAGACAGGCATACAGACAGACACATGCTACTACACCGTTACAAAGAAAACCAGCTAAATGAAATTCCCAATATTAAGCTGCTACATGAACTGAAATTACTACTGATCTCCTAAACGAGGGCAAAAAAAGTCAAGCAGAAAAACAGATCCAGTTCTGAACGAAGATATGCAACGCCTACAACTAAAAAAGTTCAGGTCACAGATATCGCTCCATCTCAGGACCTCTAATAGCGGATATTGTAGCCGGTCTTTTCTAGCATAAACCTTCAACCGAGCCAGGAGATTGTATTAGCCTCTTGTGTCTCCTCTCCTTAACCGTGTGTGTGTGTGTGTGTGTGTGTGTGTGTGTGTGTGTGTGTGTGTGTGTGTGTGTGTGTGTGTGTGTGTGTGTGTGTGTGTGTGTGTGTGTGTGTGTGTGTGTGTGTGTGTCAGCATGCATGTCGGTCTGCTTTGTGATTCTGCATGCGTGTCCCTCTTCCTACACTCAGAGAGGAATGAAGTGAAGGTGACACACCGATCCTCCTCCTTTCTCCACTCAGCACAGCCACCACTAACTGTACTAGGATTAGAGCACTCCATCAGAGAGCGTGCAACTTCTCAGATATCAGATGGCTCCAATCTGCAGCCTGGAGCTCTTCATCTCATCTGGGAGTGGAATATCAGTTCCTCCCACAACAGGATGAAGGGAAGTGACCATCTAGGAGTAAAGCATCACTCACCTGCTCTGATGACCATGTGTGTTATTGTAAGTGAGGCCATCTAGAAGACTAAAACTACACTAGAATTACACAAGTTAGAAACATTCGGTGAGAAAATTGGTTAACAGCAGGGGTTGGAACAGGTTCAAGGAATAGAACAGAATCAAAACCGGGAACAAAAGTGAACTATACTGTTCCAGAACAGAACCATTATTTTAAAAGCATGGGAAAGAGTTTTACGTTATTTTACATTACGGGATTATAATGGTTTTGTCACACAAAAAAACTCAATGTGCCTCTTCAAAGCCCTCAGTCACTCAGAAACTTATTCCGGTGTCTGCCTGCCAGCCGAATATGTTTATCACTGTGTGCATGGATAGACTACCTGCCCCTCCCCACCATAGTCTACTACTGACATTACAAGCGTGATTCAGAATATGAGAAGAATGGATTAACTTTTTCAACACTAGTTAAGGACAATATAGTTTCACATTTCACATTGAATGAATGGACTACAAAAAAAGGCAAGACGTGTTTATTGTAATTCTGGTGCCATTCTGCAAAACCACAAGCTTGTTAGCTAGCTAGTTCTGGTCCTACATTGAGCCAACTCTCTGAAGTTCAAATACATTCAAAGTAAATTTGTAGGTATAATTCTGTGGGCCTAATTCAGATAATGAATGTCATCACAAGATGGCCAGCGCTTCAAGCCAAGCCTCATCCACAAAATTTCAGTCACATCTCACACCCTACACTTGTCTGTTCAATGCACGCTTCATAGCAAGCTGCTCCATCTGCACTGATTGGTGAAGTAATTTAATTTTCAAACTAAAAGTAAAAAAATAAAAAGTTTCAGATGTTTCAAAAGGAACAGTATAAACAGCTGCTTTTTGGGGGGGTTCGAACCAGTTTTGCTGGTCGCAACATTTGAACGAAACAAGAAAAAAAATGGTTTTGTTCAGAATGAAATAATTGGAAAATAATTTTGGTTCCAAACCATGGTTAACCTCTAGGCTAGGGGGTGGTATTTTCACGTCCGGATGAAAAGTGTGCCCAACGTAAACTGCCTGCTACTCAGGCCCAGAAGCTGGGATAAGCATATTATTAGTAGATTTGGATAGAAAACACTGAAGTTTCTAAAACTGTTTGAATGATGTCTGAGGTGACAGTGTTTTCAATGGGTTTTCTATGTGCATCAAGATTTCTAAGAATCTTGCTTGCAGTTCCTATCGCTTCCACTGGATGTCAACAGTCTTTACAAATTGGTTGATGTTTTCCCCTTTGTGTAATGAAGTAGCCATTTCCTATCTGGGTGGATAGCCAAGTGTTCTGTTGTGGTTGGGGCGCACAACCTGAAAGCTCGCTCCACTTTGTTGTTATCCGCTATTGAACGCAGTTTATCTAGTCTTAACTTTTATCAATTATTTACATTAAAAAAATACCTAAAACTGGATTAGGAAAGCTGTTTGAAATGCTAAAGGACTTAAATGTAAATGTAAATGTTTAGACCAAGATTACAGGTAATATATTCGATAATGTGTAGTCATGTCGGGCAAGTTGGAACCAGTGTTTTTCGGGATCAAACGCGCCAAATAAATTGACATTTAGGAGATATAACCGACGGAATTTATCGAACAAAAGGACCATTTGTGATGTTTATGGGACATATTGGAGTGCTAACAGAAGCCTTTTTGAAATCTGACACGGTGGCTGGATTAACAAAAAGCTTTAAATTTGGTGTATTGCAATTGTGATTGTATGAAAGTTAAATATTTCTAATAACTTAATTTGGCGCTCTGCCATGTCACCGGATGTTGTCAAATTGATCCCGTTAACGGGATTTGATCCCTAAGAAGTTTTAACATCGGCGTTAAGTGATCAGGAAAATCCCCCAAATCACTTGACTCTATAGTTTAATGATTTTCCTCTATGGAGTGCAAAGTTAAATGAACTAGCCTATAAAACAGCACTGAAATTACACATGCTATTTCATCTGGTCTTCCTATGACGACGTAAGCCTACTAAACATGGACAAAAAGGTATTTACCAATAGAGACAGAGATGAAGAACACAACCTTAGTGGGTTGTTTTGTAGTGCTTGTGAGTAGATTACAACAGACATCAAATGAATAGGCAAGCATGGGCACATATGTTTCCAGTCATTTCTCATGGCATATGGATGGGACAATGACAGAGTGAGCGAGAGCAAAGACAGAAAAGAGCGAGAGAAAGCAGGAAAAATGAGGCAGAGAGAACAGTAAAACAAAGAATCATTCCTAAAATAAAACAGTTTGGACGGCTCCCTGAGATGAAGAGGGAAAAAAAAGGTACAAAGCGTGATGGTGATCAAATACAGTACTGACCTCATTTCTATGTGGCGCAGGCAGGAAGGAAGCGGGGGAAAAAAGATCCAAATGTAACATTTGAGAGGGATCTGAAAAATCGGGGAAGACAATGTATTCTGCCATAACGAATAAGAATTGTCAGTGTGGGGGGTAGGCAAAGACAACATGGGCTTAGATTTTCATGTCCTGAATAAAAGTATGTGAGTGTCTCGTTCTCAGATCAGA
The DNA here is from genome assembly GCF_023373465.1 of Oncorhynchus keta. NCBI lineage: Eukaryota > Metazoa > Chordata > Actinopteri > Salmoniformes > Salmonidae > Oncorhynchus > Oncorhynchus keta. The sequence goes on from NC_068444.1 coordinate 45,946,490, forward strand.
TCATGAGGCCTGCTACCTCACACAGAGTGTCCTTACACACAACCGTTATACTGCAAAGCTTTTAAAAGGGCTCCTATTTGAGAATGAGTGACCAGGACATTGTTTGCAATCACTACTGCTGAGTTCCAATTCTTCCCCTTACTTTTGGGGGTTTGGGAGGGCTATTGTTAGCAACCTACGGACAAAACTATTCTCATACATGCATTGTGTTGGCGCAAAGATGTCAGAGGAAGACGATAACGCACAACTTCCAAACAAGCGTTTTCGGGGAGGTAAACAGGTTGACCCCAAATGTCATTTTGAACACTTTTGACACCAGCGAGCAAATCCCCTTTTGCGCCTTGGCTGAGGCTCCCCCCACCCGACACCGGGGGAACATTCACCAATATAATGTATAGTATGGCTGAGGGAGCAACAAAAAAAAACATCCTTAGTAAGTGAGGAATCCATCCTTCACTAGTGTCCATTAGATGCACATCCCTCTAGTAATATATAGTCCAATGCATCTTTCACTCCATATTTTATTATACATATCCTCACCAGAGCCAAAAAGGGAGGATAAAAGAAATTGGAGGAGAAAAAAAGGTTTTAGTTTCAATGCATGGTCAATAAAGTTCTTCAATTCTAAACAACAACGCTCCCCAGGACATTGCTCCATTCCACCCGAGCTTGTGGGACTGCTAAGAACATAGCGTCAAAGCCAGAACAGCTCTGCTCAGAGTGGGCCTTGGAGGAAGCTGAATTGGTGATATGATCTTTGCCCAAAATGCATTTAAGTGCCATTTCAGAATACTGAGCAAGCAGTGTGTGTGTGTGTACAGTGTGTCGGGAGCCAGCCACAGACTTGCCAGAGTAATCAACAGCTCTCCAGCTGCCAAGATCAACTTCACAGGCAGTCGCCACTCATTTACGAGGCCGTGTCGCCCGCTGTCCGGGCGAGCAATTATTAGTGTTTGTTATTGTCATACTATTTACACTGTTGCCTGAAAATATTTCTTCTTCTCGGCAGCGCCAAACACTGTTCATTGATTGGGTGGTGCTTGGAAACTACTGTAGTGTGATATTAACTGTACTGTTGGTCATATTTGCTCAGGATATTGCAGAAGGATATGGCCGTTGTGCAATGTCTTGAGTTAGGAAATTGTCTTCATAGGGGGCCCCAGTCTTGAGGGCAGGGTGCAGGAGGAGAGTGGGCAGATCCCTGGAGCATTATGTGTGTGTGTGTGTGTGTGTGTGTGTGTGTGTGTGTATACACTGCCTATTTGTTCCCTCTGTACTCCAGAGTTCTTTTTAGGAAAGACAACTACCCTTCTACACACTGAGCATACAAAACACGCTCTTTCCATGACATAGTGTGACCAGGTGAAAGCTATTATCCCTTATTGATGTCACTTGTTAAACCCACTTGAATCAGTGTTGATGAAGGGGAGGAGTGGGGGTTAAAGAAGGATTTTTAAGCCTGGAGATAAATGGGACATGGATTGTGTATGTGTACCATTCAGAGGATGCTGCTGGGTTTTCCACACGCGACAGTTCCCCGTGTGTATCAAGAATGGTCCACCACCCAAAGGACATCCAGTCAATTTGACACAACTGTGGGAAGCATTGGAGTCAACATGGGCCAGCATCCCTGTGGGACGCTTCGACACTTTTTAGAGTCCACGTCACGATGTATTGAGGCAGTTCCTGGGGGGGCAGGGGGGTCTTATTACCTGATTAAAATAATAAGGATCTAAATGGAATCCTGCTTTTTTTTCCATACCAGGACTGTGAGCCACACTACCACCTCAAGAGAAAATACTAATTCACTTATTAATCATAGATCTGTGCATAACTCAGTGGTGAAGAGGGGTGAGGGGGCCCAACAGTGCTGCTTAAAAACATTTGTATAAGTTGTATATAAGAAGTGCATGGGTGGGAGGAAGTGAGAAAAGACCGAAGTGCTAGGCCTGGGAGCCATGTGTTCAGTTGTATTGAGAGGCGGTGGAGACTACGCTATTTTCCCTGGGTCCCTCCCTCTCCCTCAAGCAGGACGGTCGGGGCTACAGCCAAGCTGAAAGTGATTCCAGAGAGGGAGGGGAGAGATGGTGGGAGTGAAAGAAGAGAGCCATCAGCCCCTCAGTCTGTGGTTATGGATGAATCTGTCCTGACGGCCCTGCCCCCACACCCCTCCCCCCTCATACCATCTGCCCCAGACCCCCACATCTCCACACAGAGACTGATATAGTACTGAAAAAGAGGGAAAGAGGGAGATAAAAGAGAGAGGGAGAGATATACTCTAGTCAGGAACGGAGTACGTGAGGGAGAGCATGCGGGGGGTGGAGGGAGATTGATCTCAAACTAAATGGGAAAAAGAGGGCCGAAAAAGGGAAGAAAGAGATCGACAGGCAGCGACTGGGAAAGGACGCCTTTTCCCGCCCCCCATTTGCACAAAACTTTCATTACCACCAATTTAGGCAGGGAGCCATATCTGTGCTGCCATTATAGTTGGCCCACATAAATCAGTCTAATCTTCCTCGCAGGCCCTTAAATTACACCTCCGAGTTGGTTATTAAAATTTGTCACCCGTCTCAACACCCGGCGCGGCTAGATATTAGACAGGGGCCCCAAACAAATCTGTTTCAGGGGGAGAGAGAAAGAGGGAGGCCTAGTCTGCCAGCCAGCCCATACCGCCATACCTAACAGGCAGGTAGGGGGAAGAGAAATCTGCCGGCTCAGACTGAGCAAATCAGAGTAGCAGGAGGGAGGCCCATCATCTGGTTTGATTTATATACTCCTGTAGATCTGGTTCAGACTTGCTTGCAACTCTCTCCCTCACGTACCTATATATAGAGCACTTCAACCCCCCCCAATTCCCAATTCCATTACCATCAACCCCCCCCCCCCTCAATCAAACCCACGCCCAGATAAGACGCATGATGAATGGCCTAATTGAAGGGAGCGCTGGGTAATGTTGCGTCGCTCAGGTTTGGAGGCGAGAGCCGGGGGTGATTAGCCTGTAGGATTTATTGTTATTGCTGCATTATTAAATAATACAGACACGTCTGGGTGGGTTACCACTGGCAGACACAGAGCCCTGGAGGTGGAGGGACTGGCAAGCTTATACATCAGACCTTTTTTTCCTATGGATTATATCGAAATCTTGTAGTCCTACACGGGCAACGGTAGGAACACAGTGATCTATAATTCATGCCCATGAGATTTCGGCTTTACCCTCTCCTTACCCCCCTTCCAGCTCAAAGAAATATAGGACCTTGTTTTTCCTCACGTGGAGTTGGTATCGACAAAATCAAAATGGGCCGAGGAAAATCCGTGTGGAACGGTATTCGGAAGGAAATGGGATAACACAAAACACAAAAGCTTTCGGGCCTAATCAACAGGGGGGGGGGGCAAGATCTAGGGGTCGGAGCCAAGACTGATTTGCTCACGAGAAGAAAATAGAGACATTTCTCTGTAACCGCAATTACTATGTGATGTGGGTTTAATTGAAGAGGAGATATGTCAACCACGACTGAATTCTGTGGTAGATGCTTCTGATCATCTTCATTTTAGGCTGTAAACGCTTGTTCTAGTGGTCTAAGCTGATCCTAAACGTGCCCCTACTTGTGGCACATGGGGAAGTGATTCAAATTAAGGGGAAGCCGAAATGGGATGTACTGGTATTTTGTAATGCAGATCTTATAGCATAGATGGTGATACACACAGGTCCTGTTAAAGAGTTTACACTTAGACGAAACACCCAAAGGATGTCGAAAATTAAATCTACCTGCGTAGGGTCGTCACAATACAGTACTGCGATACTACACTACCTGACTTTCCTTGGCAAAAAAGGAAAACCAAAAAGCAGACTAAACTCTTTGGTCCTTTAAAAAAAAAAACATACTGTCTGAAAAATGTGCTATAGCTTGGAAAATAAAGGTGATTCTGGGTGACAACACAAGGCTGTTTGTTTCCAACATAAGGACCGTTTTCCCTCAGGAAATTTAGTCCGCTTCATGTTTGGTTTCCTTGCCACGATACCTTTGAGTATACTGGTATCGCGACGACCCCACCACATACCATTTTCCAGCACAAGCTGCATCACACGCAATCAGCAGGGGAGAAAAAAAACAACAAAAAAAGCCTCGCCACAGAGTTTACATTTCAAACAAAGACATCTACAGGGAAATGTACCTGTGTCATATTCCACCTCAAACACTCCACAGCGACAGCACAACTTCCTCTCCAAATTAAACACAGCTGTGTATTTACACGCACTCTAATGAGCATGTGAAAGCCCACTACCACACAAATTATAGGGAAGGAGTAAGTATGTCCACACATACACATAGCAATCAAAAACTCAGCACAAGTGAACTTTACGTCGGGAGTAGCTCGGTCTACCATTTCGGACACAGTGGAGAAGGAGTAATACAGTAGGCTGTAGTAGTGAGCAAGAGTGCGTGTGCCTACCGGTGCTCTCCTCCTCTAATGGCAGTGCTCAGCCTGATGGAGTGGTCTGCTCAGCGGCCAACTACGCTTCCGGGTGGATGCTGGATGGCAGGCGGCATCGATATCCCTCCTCTATCAGAGAGAAAAAAAAAGGGAAGAGCGAGAGAGACCGGAGAGAAGGAAAAATCAAGAGAGCGAGCAAAAAAATAAAAAATAAAAATGAGGGATAGAGGAAGAGAAATAAAGTAGGAAAGACAAAGAAAGCAAGAGACCCGAGAGAGGGACAGAGAGTGGGACAAAGTGGGAGAAAAGGAAAATAACATTAGCTCAAATTAAGTTTATTAGCTGTATCAGTCTGGGAGCCTTTTTAGCCCCCCCCACACACACACAAATGACAGCCAATTGGGACTGGCTCAGCTGGGAGGGTCAGTCATGACGGGAACACATTACAGCTTCCTCACCCACTATACTACATCTAACTGGGTTTCCTAATGGTCACTCACACTGACAAATATGGCTACTGTAACAATGTTAGGAGGCAGTGCTTTAAATTCATAGATCGGAGTGGAACGCAGGTTGAGAGACCGACAATGCATTACCAGTCAATGAAAAGGGTTTTGTTGTGCAACTACATATGGGTTGTATTCATTAGGGAAACAAGTGTTTATTTTGTACAAGTTCAGGTTGTCACTCCCTGTTTTAGTCCATTTTCTTCTGTTTGGTACTGATGGATATGACCATGGAGTCATGGCTTCAGCCATGTTGTAAAAGCATTCTTTAATACAGGGAGAGGAGATTCAGTCATGTATTGTACCTCAGGGGACAAGCCTGTCCTCCAAACAAGTGAGAGATATGGGATGGAGTGAGAGAGGGGAAATGGTGATGGTGGGAAAACAGGATAAGTTCAATGTTTCATCCCTCCCCTGCAGTCCTTCCCTCCAGTCTGAAGGCAAGCTGAGCTACTAATGTTCAATGTGCCTGGCGAGAAGGGTGTGAGTGTGTCTGGCACAAGAATGTATACGAGTGTGTGTGTGTGTGTGTGTGTGTGTGTAAATGTATCTTACTACAGTTTGTATGTATGTATGTGTGTGTATGTTTGCTTGTGTATGGACAGGCAATATGGGTATACGAGTGTGTGTACAGAGTGATTGACTGGTGTGTCTGTGCAAGTGTGCTTGTGTGCGAGATCGACTGATGTGTGTGTGTGTGTGTGTGTACGTGTGTGTGTGTGTGTGTGATAAAGGGTAGGCCATCATGGCTATCATATCCAGCCATCATATCCCCCCAGACAGACAGGTCCCACTGACCGAGCTGGATAATGAGACCCATTATGATTAACATGCCAAGAGCCTGACGCAGAACAAAGACTCACACAGAGCAGGAGGGGTGAGGTAATTGAGAAAAATGGAGTGAGTTTGCCAATGTGTGCCTGTGAGAGCTTCCACTGTTTCAGATGTCAGTCTTTTTCCCCCTCCCTCCTGAGCTGGTTGCTCCTGCCTCTAGGGGTGCATGCTGTGGGTCATTTTTTGTTTGCAACCAGAAGGCATTTTTTTATTCTGCTTTTGAAAAAGCAACCGCTTTGAAAGATTTAAAGCGCGAATCATGTGCTACAGCTAACTCCGATCAGCCCTACAGACAGAGCAAAGGTAACGTTCCTACTGCATCTCAAATGAAGACGGACTGGTAGCCCAGTAGAACGTGTCAGAATTGGAGAGTGATTTGTTCAATGTTATCAGTTAGAGGGTTTTGTTTGTTTGTTAGCTGAGAACCGAGTCTGCCGTTAAAACACACTGTAGATATTGCTTTATTGCAACCTTTGGCTCTGGGATTGCTTCTTATTGGCTAGCTATGCATTCTTATAGGCTAGCTATGCATACGTATTGGCTAGCTATGCATTCTTATAGGCTAGCTATGCATTCTTATTGGCTAGCTATGCATTCTTATTGGCTAGCTATGCATTCTTATTGGCTAGCTATGCATACTTATTGGCTAGCTATGCATACTTATTGGCTAGCTATGCATTCTTATAGGCTAGCTATGCATTCTTATAGGCTAGCTATGCATTCTTATAGGCTAGCTATGCATTCTTATAGGCTAGCTATGCATTCTTATAGGCTAGCTATGCATTCTTATAGGCTAGCTATGCATTCTTACTGGCTAGCTATGCATTCTTACTGGCTAGCTATGCATTCTTACTGGCTAGCTATGCATTCTTATTGGCTAGCTATGCATTCTTATAGGCTAGCTATGCATTCTTATAGGCTAGCTATGCATTCTTATAGGCTAGCTATGCATTCTTATAGGCTAGTTATGCATTCTTATAGGCTAGTTATGCATTCTTATAGGCTAGTTATGCATTCTTATAGGCTAGTTATGCATTCTTATAGGCTAGTTATGCATTCACTGGTTATTGACGCGAACACAACAAAGCATAATGGATGAAGGCTCAGGCTAGATATGATTTATGTAACCTGGCAGTGCAGGATTTGGCGAGAGAAAGAACGTTAAAGTCATTGTTGTTTTACGATTTGTTTCTTTGAGGCTGCAGCGACCTAATCATCCAACGATCGAATCAGATAACTCCTTTTTCTCACACACAGTCATTTGGTGGGAAACAATGGAGGGACTCTTGAAGCTGGGGTTTATGGACTATTCAAATGATGCCAGCTCAGAGGCCCAAATGCCAAGGAGCAGAGCAAGGCCCTCTTCAGCTAGAGAGACTCACTGGGGAACAATGAGGACACTTGACTTCAGGGTGCACCGGATCGAAAAAGGGATATGGAGAGAGGGATAGAGAAAGAAAGAAAGTAGAAGATTAAGGGGGAGGGGGCCAGGCAGTGAGAGAGGAAGGGGAGGGGGCCAGGCAGTGAGAGAGGAAGGGGAGGGGGCCAGGCAGTGAGAGAGGAAGGGGAGGGGGCCAGGCAGTGAGAGAGGAAGGGGAGGGGGCTAGGCAGTGAGAGAGGAAGGGGAGGGGGCTAGGCAGTGAGAGAGGAAGGAGAGGGGGCTAGGCAGTGAGAGAGGAAGGAGAGGGGGCTAGGCAGTGAGAGAGGAAGGAGAGGGGGCTAGGCAGTGAGAGAGGAAGGAGAGGGGGCTAGGCAGTGGGCAGAGGGACAGTAAAGCAAACACACTGGACAAATGCCCACCAGAAAAAGACCCGGGTGGTGGACTGTGAAGGCCCCTCATGCGAGCATGCCTCTGGTCAGATACATATATCACCAAATGAGATTAGCGCTATTGCTATTCCAGCCAGCATGCAGTCATCCATCCATGATACTCCCTAGGGAGGGAACGGACACACAAAACGGCCATGTCCCCAACTCCCCGTCCACAGTCTTCATATAGTGACCTTGATCCTTAAGGCCACTATTGACCACACAGAGAATACGACAAACAGAGAAATACACACACTCAATTAACCCAGCTAGTCCAAATAACAAGCAACACTACGCCGAACTGAAGTGTCAAAACAGGCCAAAGTTGTTGTTGATTTTGCAGATGGTTAATTCCAATTGATACTGCCCACACCACCAGGGGATCAATGATAACATTGATCCTTGGGTCTCTTACAGTAAATATTTATCCTCAGCCAAACCTCCAAATTGGGTTCAACAATACCTTCAGTAAACTTTGACAAGTCGAACGCTTTTTTTTGCTCCTCTGCGCTGCCAACGGCAATCACCGCACGGCCCAGGTGGTCCTCGTTGACTTGACAAACTCCTCGGCGGGGCGCCGTGCCAGAGGACATTGGCTCGTCCGCAGTACATTTATCGCACTAGCAAGCACCGCCGAGGTCTCTTTGCTCTTGCTCGAGGAGCCTTTCAGCAGCCAGTTATCCAGTTGCCTCAGAGCAGCTGGGAGCCTCAGGAGCAGCGCTGGGGGAGAGGATCCCATCCAAAGGCACAATTAACGGCAACCTTTTCTATTAGCCTAGCCTACTAGAGCCTAATTTGGGCTGGGTTATGGTCCTTTCCCTATATAATATCATCTGGGGATAATAAGGTGCTCAGCTTCCCTCCACTGTAGAGGACTTCCTCTTTAATGTAGATGATATTGGATAATAGGGGTTCTTCATGCTGCAAGAGCTGTGGAGATGGTCCTTCATGGGACCATCGTCAAAAAGTGTCATGGCAGGAGTGCTGATCTAGGATAAGATTGCCCATCTATATAATCTTATTCATTAAGGCGGCAGGGTAGCCTAGTGGTTAGAGCGTTGGACTAGTAACCGAAAGGTTGCAAGTTCGAATCACCGAGCTGACAAGGTACAAACCCACTGTTCCTAGGCAGTCATTGAAAATAAGAATATATTCTTAACTGACTTGCCGAGTAAAATAAAAAGGTAAAATTAAATTATGATTTAAAAAAGGAAGAAAAAAAACCTGATTCTAGATCAGCTTATACGGTCCCAGGTGTTTAGTGTCATTGTTCAATGGGGATGAGTGCCCCCTACTGCCCATCTCTTCAACAGCAACTCAGCTATTGAGGGAGGTTTATCTTTTGTTTTTAATAGATCTTTCGCTGCCATTCTGTTTACAACCGTGTTGCCGATCTTGCCAAGCCATCTTGTCACAAGAGGACCACAATGTACGTCTTTTTCAAGTTGTGACTTGTTTTTAAAAATTGTCAAATTAATAAACTAAAAAGGGAAGCCCCCAATTGAAGAAGTACCTGTCGGGCAGTATATGAAGATGAATTATTTTCCATATAATTTGCACCCCAATTTATGCAAACAAGCCTGTGCACCCATCTCCCTCCTTAGCTAGGCTAACTAATCAGCAGAGGAATTCATCATAATCTTGGCTGTGTGTGAGGTAATTTGGGCTGTGTTATTGCCTCTCCTCTCACTGTGTGTCAGTGTTAATAGTGCAGACCCAGTGGGGCGCTGTGGAGCGGGAGAGAGAGAGCCCCAGGCTAGCCCATTAAAGGAAAGCCTTCTCATTTAGACAGACACAGCACTGCTGAATGTGGGACAGGGACAAGGAGGAGCGCTCACCTTCCTCCTCGCTGCTTTGTATTGTTCACGGTGAGCTCTGCAAACACGGAAACAAAAAGGATCTATCCGACCACAACCTCGAGACGTTTTCCTCCACTCAAGGCTTTTCTCTCATACATATCCCTGAATCTCTAAAATCCCCCACCTTTCACTGCTACTACACTATTCTTCTCCCCTTCTCTTCTTTCCATCGCCCGATCACTCCTTTCTACTCTGCCGTTTTGTCTCCTCTCCTCCCTCTACTCTTTGTTCCCCCCTCCCCTCCCTCTTGTTCTCCTCTCCCCTTAATTTCTCCTCCATCATGGGGGCCCACCACTTACTGTAGTATCTCTGACTTCATGCTTGCTCCCGCTGACAATTTATGCATCGTCCGCCAGAGCAAGGCACCTTATGCCCCCACTGTACAGTACGTTATGGATCGGCCTATCAATAGCCACACGTCCTGTAAAAGCTTTCCATTACACAGAGACGTCGCGCGATCGATATCCGTTAACTGGGCCGGCCCTAAAGACATGTATTTTTGGACGGATAGCAGAGTACGGTGTCGTTTTTGACAAAGGACTTTGAAATATGAAATAATTATGGTTTGAAGTATAAGTGCTGTATGTGGGCTGTGTTTCCAGCCAATGCAAACACAAAAGAGTAAAAGACAATTATGGTATATAGTGCTAAGATGGAAATGTGTGTACGGGGTTTGTACAGATCCTGTCATGATTTAACACAGTGACTCGACTAAATCACTAAATTGGAGCCTAAACCTAGAGTCTGAGTCCCCTGTGCTTGAGTCACCAATGTTCGAGTCACGAGTCCCTATGGCCTAAATCAGAGCAGCCTAGTTGTAGAACGGGCCGCGATATGGTTAATGAATGGAAAACAGGTCCCTCAAAAGTAAACATAGGTAATATGAGTCATAACGTCTGAACAGTTTGGGCTAGAAACAAGACGTTTCCTCTGTAGAAAAGAGGGAGGCTTGTCTGAACCTGGCTATGGGATACAGTGGGGAAAGTGGGAGGGTTGAGCGAGATGTCGAATTCAAAGACAGCCTACTTTGCTATACTCAAGGGGGAGAGAGAAATATAGCTAGACAGTTTGACTATTAAACTAAACTGCCATTGTTTTAAAATGTGGTAAAACAGCTTGTGTTTCTTAACCAGGATAAGAGTAGCTAACAAGAAGGACGGTGACTATCATTGCCTATCCAGTCCAAGTGAAAGCGAGAAGGAGAGTCCAATCCGAGTCGCCAATGGTAGAGTCTTAGTCAAATTACAAGTCATGAAATCCAGGACTTGAGTCAGACTCGAGTCCTGGTCCTGAGCCTATTACTGTATGCTACAGCACCCATGCTTTGTTCTGCTGAAACAACTGGACAACAGAAACTCCTTCGCACTCACTGGTAAAACTGGAATCACACAGCAACCCCCCAAAAAAAAAAAGTGAGAAAGTGATAGATAAAGTAGAGGGAGGGACTGTTTACCTCCACTGTACTCACATCCTACCATAACCTTGTTTGTACATTAAGCCTTCGATCTATTCTTCCGCGCCCAGAAATCGGCTCCGTTTACTCTGTTCCGAACCCACTAGACGACCAGTTCGCATAGCTTTCAGCCCTCCTCCTCCGAGGTTAACCCAGGCCTTGCAGCCCACGCGCACACCACCCATTCCCCAGGTGCTCTCTTTTGTTGACTTCTGTAACTGTAAAAGCCTTCGTTTCATGCATGTTAACATTAGAAGCCTCCTCCCTAACTTTGTTTTATTCATTGCTTTAGCACGCCGCGCCAACCGTGATGTCCTAGCAATGTCTGAATCCCGGCATAGGAAGGCCACCATAAATCCTGAAAATCCTATCCCTAACTATAACATTTTCGGACAAGATAAAACTGCCAAAGGGGGTGGATATGCAATCTACTGCAGAGATAGTCTGCAGAGTTCTGTCATACTATCCAGGTCTGTGCCCAAACAATTCGAGCTTCTACTTTTAAAAATCCACCTTTCCAGAAACAAGTCTCACTGTTGCCGCTTGATATAGACCCCCCTCAACCCCCAACTGTGCCCTGGACAACATATGTGAATTGATTGCTCCCCATCTATCTTCAGAGTTTATACTGTTAAGTGACCTAAACCGGGTCATGCTTAACACCCCAGCTGTCCTACAATCTAAGCTAGATGCCGTCAATCTCACGCAAATCATCACGGAACCTACCAGGTACAACCCCAAATCTGGTATCCGAGCTAGTCATGGGTGCACCTCAGCCACACTTAAGGTTCTAAACGATATCATAACCGCCATGTGACTGCCTCGCCTGGTTCACCAACTACTTCAGATAGATTTCAGTGTCAAATCGGTGGGCCTGTTGTCTGGACCTCTGGCAGTCTCTATGGGGGTGCCACAGGGTTCATTTCTCAGGCTGACCCTTTTCTCTCTATATATTAATGATTTTGCTCTTGCTGCTGGTGATACACCTCTACGCAGACGACACCATTCTGTATTCATCTGGCCCTTCTTTGGACACTTAACTAACATCCAAACAAGCTTCAATGCCATACCACACTCCTTCCATGGCCTCCAACTGCTTTTAAATGCTAGTTAAACTAAATGCATGCTCTTCAACCGATTGTTGCCTGCACCAGCCCGCCTAGCATCACTACTCTGGACAGTTCTGACTTAGAATATGTGGACAACTACCTAGGTGTCTGGTTAAACTAAACTCTCCTTCCAGACTCACATTAGCATCTCCAATCCAAAATTGGCTTCCTATTTTGCAACAAAGCCTCCTTCACTCATGCTGACAAACATACCCTCGTAAAACTGACTATCCTACAGATCCTGGACTTTGGTGATGTCATTTACAAAATAGCCTCTAACACTACTCAACAAACAAGATGTAATCTATCACAGCGCCATCTGTTTTGTCACCAAAGCCCCATATACTACCCACCACTGCAACCTGTATGCTCTCGTTGGCTGGCCCGCACTACATATCCGTTGCCAAACCCACTGGCTCCAGGTCATCTATAAGGCTTTGCTAGGTAAAGCCCTGCCTTGTCTCAACTCACTGGTCACCATAGCAACACCCACCCATAGCACAAGTATAGGTATATTTATATAGCAGGTATATTTCACTGGTCATCCCCAAAGCCAACACTTCCTTTGGCCACATTTCCTTCCAGTTCTCTGCTGCCAATGACTGGAACAAAATGCAAAAATCTCTGAAGCTGGAGACTTATATCTCCCTCTCCAACTAAGAGTCAGCTGTCAGAGCAGCTTATCGATCACTGTACTTGTACACAGCCAATCTGTAAATAGCACATCCCCATATTGTTACTTATCCTCTTGCTCTTCTGCACCCCAGTATCTCTACTTGCACAGCTATCGCTCCAGTGTTAATGCTATATTGTAATTATTTCATCTCTATGGCCCATTTATTTCCTTACCTCCCTACATTTACACTGTACATATATTTTTCTATTGTGTTATTGACTGTACATTTGTTTATGTGTAACTCGTTTTTTTTCTCACACTGCTTTGCTTTATCTTGGCCAGGTCACAGTTGTAAATGAGAACTTGTTCTCAACTGACCTACCTGGTTAAATAAAAGGTGAAATAAAGAGGAGCCCAGAGGTTAATTTCTCTCCCTGTCGGCTTCCCCCACCCCTTCTCTTCCCGTGGAGATCTGGATGTGTCGCAGGACATTTTCCAGGTGACACCTCATCCTGAGCTATGCGACAGGCGCCGACGGCTCTCATCCAAACAGATGATGCCGGGGTTGAGTTTGTCAGGGCCTGCTTCCCAGCTCCGAAGCGGCAGCGCCACAGCCACATGAATAGGCTCCGCCCATTGAAAAACATTAGACCAAACTAGCCTTCCCTGAACTACTCAACAAAGTACATCAAGTGTTTTCCATGAGCTCAGCTTGAGAAGTGGTCTGACAAAGAACCCCCCAAAAATAAATGAACGTATTTCTAAAATGTCTTTAAGAAAAGAGCAATTAACCTCTGGTCCCTTGACACAATCATCTCTACATGGGTATAACAGGAGAAGAGGGAGAAACAATTAATCATTTCAAAAGGACTTGGAGCAGATAAAAATGTACATAAAAACAGTGACAAATGAAGATCACATTGCATTATAGCAGAGTTTCCATTAGCCTGATGATTTTCTTGTTTGTTGAAAAGCTGGTAAATAAAATTGGCGCCAGTCAATTGTCCAGGAGAAGAAAAAAATCCCATAGCAAAATAATGGTTTTTAGCCTATTAGATCTCCTCTCTTTAAAAAGTTATATTGAAAATGTTAATCTGTCACATGAGTGTTTTCCCACTAATTGCATTATGGAACAAATAGCCTACTGCCTTTTGTGCATTGCTGCACTTACAATGTGAAGAAATAATAGTTGATTAACATTAAGCTAAACGTTCCCAAAGTCTGTTTGGAATAGGCCATTTCTCGACAAGCTGACCAATAGAATAAGTAGCCTAACCTTTACTACTAGATGGACAAAGGCTAGTGATTTTACTGTTCGTTACTCGTCTTGTTGGCTGAGGAAAAGTAAATGTGGACAGTTAAATCTAACATGTTTAAAGTGCACATCAGGATTCACCAAGGACAGCAAAAACCATTGTTGCATCCTCGACTTGCATGCTCTGCTAATTATGAATGATCATATTCTAAAATGTGATTTCTGTCATTCTGAGCACCATGGGTGGACACGCCCTAATCAGGATACGCACCCAAAGCAAATGGGTCCGGTAAATTTCTCAAATGTTCGGTAAATGTCCGGTGCCACATTTTCCTGACGGAAACCATGCAGTATAGGCATACAGCAGAGTTGAATTCAATTCTTAATACATTCTTAGTTGAACTACACATGGAAGTCATTAAGAGTACAGCTAAAAAATTCCTGAATTGACTGAAATGTATTAAAAATGTACCCCTACCCAGCTATACACCTACACAATGTCAATGACTTATCTAACCCACTAATTTTGAAAGAATGAAATGAAAAATGAACTGCTCCATTTTAAACTAAGTACTCTCGCAAGCACTTCCCTCTCTGACTGCTGTGTGATGTCTACTCATCTATTATCACTCTTCATTCATATTACCCACACTCTCTCTATCGGCATCCCCCAGTGATGAATGTGTTCCTTTTTCCCCCTTCCAGAAGCTTGTGTGGAAGTCGAAGATAAATAAAAGAGGGGAACGTAAAAACAAAGGGCAGGAAAAGAAACAGTGCTGGAGTGATGCTTCTTGTTGGAAAGGCCCTCGAGAGGCGCATTCAATCTTTCAATCAATACGTGGCATTGCCGGGTGTACACCATCATTAGAGGACGCTTCCCTGTTCATTTATCAATGAGACGTGCACCTGACCACTTCCTGTAAACAACCACTCAGTATAGTATTCAGACCCCTCGACTTTTTCCACATTGTTACGTTCCAGCAATCTACACACAATACCCCATAATGACAAAGCAAAAACAGGTTGTTAAAAAAAGAAAGCATGCTCCCAAGTGGAGCATCAGTCGAAGGCACTGCATTGCAGTGCTAGGTGTTATTACAGACCAGGGTTCAATCCCGGGCTATGCCACAACCAGCCATGGGCGGGAGTTCCAAAGGACGGTGCACAATAGGCCCAGCGTCATTCAGGTTAGGGGAGGGTTTGGCCAGGGGGGTCTCGACTTGGCTCATCGCGCCCTAGCGACCCCTTGTGGCAGAGAGGGTTCCTGCATGCTGACCCCAGAAGCCAGTTAAACAGTGTTGTTTCCTCCGACACACTGGTGCGGCAGGCTTCCGGGTTAAGCTGGCGGGTGTTAAGGAGTGCGGTTAGGCATGTTTTGGAGGACGCGTGACTCAGTCTCCTCTCCCGAGCCCGTTGGGGAGTTTCAGCAATGAGACATGATCGAAATTAGGGAGAAAAAGGGTGGTAAAAATAACAAAACAGAAAATAATTTAAAAAACAGAAATACCTGATCTACATAAGCATTCAGACCCTTTACTGTGAGACTTGAAATTGAGTTCAGGTGCATCCTGTTTCCATTGATCATCATTGAGATGTTTCTACAACTTGATTGGAGTCCACCTGTGGTAAATTCAATTGATTGGACATGATTTGGAAAGGAACACACACACACACACAGTTGACAGTGCACGTCAGAGCAAAAAAAAAACAAGCCATGAGGTTGAAGGAACTGTCAGTAGACCTCCGAGACAGGATTGTTATGAGACACAGATCTAAAGGGTACCAAAACATTTCTGCAGCATTGAAGGTCCCCAAGAACACAGTGGCCTCCATCGTTCTTAAATGGAAGAGGTTTGGAACCACCAAGACTCTTCCTAGAGCAGGCTGCCCGGCCAAACTGAGCAATAGGGGGAGAAGGGCCTTGTTCAGGGAGGTGACCAAGAAGCCGATGTTCACTCTGACAGAGCTCCCGAGTTCCTCTGTGGAGATGGGAGAAAATTCCAGAAGGACATTCATCTCTGTAGCACTCCAACAATCAGGCCATTATGGTAGACTGGCCAGACTGAAGCCACTCCTCAGTAAAAAGGCACATGACAGCACGCTTGGAGTTTGCCATAAGGAACTTAAAGGACTCTCAGAGACAGACCATGAGAAACAAGATTCTCTGGTCTGATGAAACCAAGATTGAACTCTTTGGCCTGAATGCCAAGGGTCACATCTGGAGGAAACCTGGCACCACCCCTACGGTAGTGGCAGCATCATGCTGTGGGGATGTTTTTCAGCGGCAGGGACTGGGAGACTAGTCAGGATCAAGGAAAAGATGAACGGAGCAAAGTACAGAGCTCCTTGATGAAAACCTGCTCCAGAGCACTCAGGACCTCAGACCCGGGTGAAGGTTCATTTTCCAACAGGACAACGACCCTAAGCACACAGCCAAGACAATGCAGGAGTGGCTTTGGGACAATGTCCTTGAGTGGCCCAGCCAGAGCCCAGCCATGGAACCCGATCCAGCGTCTCTGGAGAGACCTGAAAATAGCTGTGCAGGTGTGCCAAACTTGTAGCATCATACCCAAGAAGACTCGAGGCTGTAATCACTGCCAAAAGTGCTTCAACAAAGTACTGAGTAGAGGGTCTGAATACTTATGTTACTTGAATAATTAGTTTATTTTGAATAAATCAGCAAACATTTCTGAAAACCTGTTTTGTGTATACTGATAAGGGGGAAAAACAATTTAATCCATTTTAGAGTAAGGATGTAACAAAATGTGGAAGAAAGTAAAGGAGTCTGAATACTTTCCCAATTCACTGTAGCTTAATGGTTTAACCAACTATTTTGTACTCGAATAAAGGCTATTGAATGTAGAAGGAGGGATGTTACCTGGTATTTTTATTAATAAAAATCCATGAGGCTGTTTTACACCCTGTGTGTTTGTGGTGAGACTAGGCTTGCAACAGCTACCAATGAGTAGGCTGCTACTACATGTGAGTGCAGCTGCATCTGTCTGTTGCCCACATTCATCTTTGGATGACCACATGAATCAAGTTAAGGTCAGAGAGTCAAAGGTCAACTGACCACATTGATCATTTGGACAATCATTCACTATAGTAATGACTTTGGGGATGCGTGAAAAGACACTGACATTTAGAAAAACACCTGTAGAGTGCAGAATCAGGGTTTGATATAGAGCAATTGGAGTAGATAACTGTTGAGTGTCAAGATCTCTTTGTTTCTGATGGATGATAAGGAGGGATGGTGGAATGAGCTCCCCTGCTCTGCTGATGCTGTTTGAAGTGGAGCGGTTGAGTTCAACTTCGGATTGGGGGGGTTATGTGCGCGCGTGCGGTTGCGCTCGTGCATGTGGGTCATTAGAGATCAACCGATTAATCGGAATGGCCGATTTCAAGTTTTTATAACAAATAGAAAATCAGTATTTTTGGGCGCAGATTTTGGGATAAAAAAAAATTATATACACCTTTATTGATTTAACTATGCAAGTCAGTTAAGAACACATTCTTAGTTTCAATGACGGCCTAGGAACGGTGGGTTAACTGCCTTGTTCAGGGGCAGAACGACAGATTTTCACCTTGTCAGCTCGGGGAATCCAATCTTGCAACATTACAGTTAACTAGTCCAACACTAACCACCTGCCTCTCACTGCGCTCCACGAGGAGCCTGCCTGTTAAGCAAATGCAGTAGAAGCCAAGGTAAGTTGCTAGCTAGCATTAAACGTATCTTATAAAAAACAATCAATCATAATCACTAGTTATAACTACACATGGTTGATGATATTACTCGTTTATCTAGCGTGTCCTGCATAACAAAAGCACATTTGCGAAAAAAGCACAATCGTTGGACGACTGTACCTAACCATAAACCTCAATGCCTTTCTTAAAATCAATACACAGAAGTATATATTTTTAAACCTGCATATTTAGCTAAAAGAAATCCAGGTTAGCAGGCAATATTAACCAGGTGAAATTGTGTCATTTCTCTTGCGTTCATTGCACACAGAGTCAGGGTATATGTAACAGTTTGGGCAGCCTGGCTCATTGCAAACTAGTTTGCCAGATTTTTACATAATTATGACATAACATTGAAGGTTGTGCAATGTAACAGCAATATTTAGACTGATGGATGCCACGCGTTAGATAAAATACGGAACAGTTACCTATTTCACTGAAATAAACTTTTTTTTCTTCGAAATTATAGTTTCCGGATTCGACCATATGACCAAAGGCTCGTATTTCTGTGTGTTATTATGTTATAATTAAGTCTGATTTGATAGAGCAGTCTGACTGAGCAATGATAGGCAACAGCAGGCTCGTAAGCATTCATTCAAACAGCACTTGTGTGTTTTGCCAACAGCTCTTCGCAAGCACAGCGCTGTTTATGACTTCAAGCCTATCAGCCAATTGGCTGGTGTAACCGATGTGAAATGGTTAGCTAGTTCGCTGGATGTGGACTAATAGCATTTCAAACGTCACTCGCTCTGAGACTTGGAGTAGTTATTCCCCTTGCTCTGCATGCTGCTTCGTGTGTGGCTTTTGTCTATGTGTTCCTGGTTCGAGCCCAGGTAGGGGCGAGGAGAGGGACGGAAGCTATACTGTTACACTGGGGGATCACTGGGTGGCTTTTGGCCATTTATTAGGATTCCTCAAGTCGAACTCATTGTCAGAAAAAAAAGAAAAAAAAAAGTTGGTCCAAATCAAATATTAGGTATTATATTAATGAATAGTATATGAATCCTATAAGTAAAAATACAAAAATTACCCATTTGTGTGTAATCAATTAGCTTCATTTCTCAGAGATGAAATTATATTTCAACAAAATTATCTTATGTTTCTAACAGATGATGATGATTTCAGAAAATTGTGGAGTCGAAATCCTCTTTTTTTGCGTTCTGAGGTGCAAAGACTGTCAGCCTGAAGCAGGTGGGGATTTTGGATGTGGACAACTTACCTAGGAGAAGACAAATAGCTTTAGCAGGAGGGCAAGTGACATTCATGTTTCATGTGGTTATGGACGATGACCCCTGGGGGTCAGGGTGAGGCCCATTCCAGCACATGTGCTAACCCTGAAACCTGAGCCAATCCAAATAGGCCTCTGACTGTCACACACAAACACAGTGAGGAAGACAGAACATCCGCCACAGTGCATTCTTCACCTCGGACCGCAAAGGTTGAGTGCCCAAAATACCCAGGAAGAGAGTGGTTGAGTGGTGCGGGTGTTGTTAAGAAGCTTCCTGCCCTGTGTTCACACCAGGCTCCTGAGGAAAGAGGCTAGTTTATACTGTTTGTAACAGCTTTGTGGTAATAATATACCAAGCCCCTGCTACTGCAAGTAGCATGCTCAGTCAAGTGAAACTTTGCCTGGAAGAACAGACTCTTTGGCAGCTAATGACACAGAGAGAGAGAGAGACAACGCAACTGAGCAGACTCGAGGTTTCGGAACAGGGGAGAAGGGAGTGAGGAAGGAAGGGAGCGAGGGATGACCTGGATTGCTGCCAAGGAACAGAGGAGGCAGGAGAGGAGAGGGTACACCCCTAGCCATGGCAGCAGGTGTTTATGCAATGTACACAAAACAGAGGACTGCAATTAAAAAAGGCACAAGGTGCATACATAAAATCTGATACTAACGCAAATCGGACAAGGGTGAGAAATGGAGGGGGGGGGGGGAAATCACAGTACAGACACCCCCTGTGGAAAAGAGGGAAAGAGCTCAGTGCCGAGGACACATCAGTAGAGATTTGGACAGGGGGATGAAATAGAAGGGATAAAAATAGCGGTCGTACCTTCACCCTTGCCTGTATAGAGTCATCGATTCAGCCAAAAAGAGGCACATGGGAGAGTAAAGCGGTGACGATGAGTAAATACGCTGTCCGACGCGGTAAAAACATCTACAAGCCGAACGGAAGGAAACAAGTATAGCCTATAAAAGTTAAAGGATGCCGACTGGTGACAACTACTATTATACTACTGCACACATTTCAGTGTCTATCAAACCAAACCCTCTGGCAGCATTGTTCCCTATTTTCCTTTTCTTCATGTAGTACATTACACACACGCATTTGAAAGCTGTAAGAGCAGAGCACATGCTTGTGATTAGTTGGATATTTCCTGGAAAAGCATGTAGACCTTGGAAAGGAAGGCAATTACAGTTGCGTCAATGCTGCCCGAGTAAGGGCTATATAAATGTACATAGGACTAATACAGCAGAGGAAGCCCAGTCATCAATTTCTCCTCTCTTGGCTATTCGAAGCACTTGCATTTTTATTTACATTAGCTCTGCTCTATCAGGGTCTTTGTCATCATTAATCAAGTGGCCTAACAAAAACACAGAACCAGATGAGACAAAGGGAAGAGAAGAGGGGAAGAGACCAGAAGGGTGGACTCGCTCTGAGCAAGGAGGAGCAGAGGTGGGGGAGGTGGGAGCAATGTTGGTGTCTATACTGCCCGTGCGCGGATGCATAGTATCCCCCAAGACCGCAGGCAAGAGCACCAACCGGTTGATCTCCAAGGCATTCCTAGTCGATCGCAAAACATTTCCGTAAAAAAAAAAAAAAAAAAAAAAGAGGTCTTGTTCCCATTTTAATTAGTCTCAGGCTCTTGGCGGTAGGGGCAGCCGATTCATCTGCCCTGCGCACCGGGTAGGTGATCTGTTGCCATTTTGTCTAAAGGTATAAACTCTGCCTTCACGGCCAATCGAATGGCTCAGATCACCTCTTTCGTATCGTCTGAGATTCCCAAAGATTGGAAAGCTGCCGCGGTCATCCCCCTCTTGAAAGGGGGTGACACTCTAGACCCAAACTGCTACAGACCTACATCTATCCTACCCTGCCTTTCTAAGGTCTTCGAAAGCCAAGTTAAACAGATTACAGACCATTTCGAAACCCACCGTACCTTCGCTACTATGCAATCTGGTTTCAGAGCTGGTCATGGGTGCACCTCAGCCACGCTCAAGGTCCTAAACGATATAACCGCCATCGATAAGGCACCATCGATAAGTGTACTGTTAGCTAGCGAAGAAGTTAAACCTCCAGACAAGCTTCAATGCCAGACAACAACTCTCCTTCCGTGGCCTCCAAATGCAAGTAAAACTAAATGCATGCTCTTCAACTGAGCGCTGCCCGCACGTGCCCGCCCGTCCAGCATCACTACTCTGGAAAGTTCTGACTTAGAAAATGTGGATAACTACAAATACCTAGGTGTCTGGTTAGACTAAACTCTCCTTCCAGACTCACATTAAGCATCTCCAATCTAAAATTAAATCTAGAATCTGCTTCCTATTTCGCAAAACAAAGCATCCTTCACTCATGCTAACCAACATACCCCTGTAAAACTGACCATCCTACCAATCCTCGACTTCGGCAATGTCATTTGTCACCAAAATCCCATATACTACCCACTGCGACCTGTACTTTCATTGGCTGGCCCTCGCTTCATACTCATCGCCAAATCCACTGGCTCCAGGTCACCTACAAGTCTTTGCTAAGTAAAGCCCAGTCTTATCTCAGCTCACTGGCCACCATAGCAGCACCCACCCGTAGCACTCGCTCCAGCAGGTATATTTCACTGGTCACCCCCAAAACAAATTCCTCCATTGGCAGCCTTTCCTTACAGTTCTCTACTGCCAATGACTGGAACAAACTGTAAATATCACTGAAGCTGGAGACTCATATCTCCCTCACTAGCTTTAAACACCAGCTCACAGATCACTGCACCTGTACAGAGCCCATCTGTAAATAGCCCATCCAACTCACTCATCCCCATACTGTATTTATTTATCTTGCTCCTTTGCACCCCAGTATCTCTACTTGCACATTCATTTTCTGCACATCTCACTCCAGTGTTTACCTGCTATATTGTAATTACTTCGCCACCATGACCTATTTATTGCCCTACCTCCCTTCTTATCTCATTTACACACAATGTATAGACTTTTTTCTACTGTTTGTTTATTCCATGTGTAACTGTTGTTGTGTGTCGAACTGCTTTGCTTTATCTTGTCCAGGTCGCAGTTGTAAATGAGAACTTGTTCCCAACTAGCCTACCTGGTTAAATAAAAGGTGAAATAATAAATAAATAAGTCTGCAGTAACGTAGCAGGTATAAAAGAAAGCTACATCAAAGTTGATACTGTGAAATTTCAAAACCATGACTAGAGACAATAATGTGTCAATGAATACAGCAAAGAGCTGCTGTTTATGAGCGAGTTCATGTTTGAGTTTACTCAGCAGTGTCAACACGTTGTATTCAACCCTTTCATAAGCCATGAAATTCACATTCTTCCTATTTCCACTCAGCGCTACAACAAGCACTGCAGCAGTAATGAATGAGCAGAAAAGTATCTATAAGCTTGTGTTATTTTAGCGGCAGGCATTTTATTATAAATCGAGGAATATATATATATATATATATATATAATATTCATAGGTTTAACATGAATTTGTGCACGAGGCAGAAATAATGCGGTGCGACTTGACTTTCGCCATCAGTTGGAAGACGGTGTCCCTTTTTGGTCAGTTTAAGTGGAGGAAAGGGAGAGTGGAGGGATGTTGAGTTGAGAGGCTGCCCTCTCCCTCGTTGAGACTGACCATCAGATGCAGGCACCATTAGCCCAGTAAAAAAAATGAAAAGCTATTTATTGAAAAATGTTTGCTTACTCAGCTGTGCCTCATATAGGCTATACCATATAGCCTAACTCAATTTGTTCAATTTAATTTTACAAAATGGCATAAACAATGCATTTGCAGGGCAATTCAAGCAAAGCCAATATATGACCAACCGGCTCGATCTTATGTAGCAAAATTTGGAAGTGTTTTTTTAACATTGGATAAAAGTAGCGACTCAGAGCTAGAAAATGTATATCATACAGTACAGTTGAGGAACAAAGGGAAAGTAATTTTGCTTTGAAAGTTCCTAAACCTGTAACCCCACTTTTGAGAAAATGTCCCTTGAATGTTTTGGTACCTACTGGAGAGTTCTGCTTTGTCTACACCCATTCGGCATTGTTCACACCCTTTAGAGCTTTAGCCCCACCCATCTCTAAGGATTCACATGTGAGGTTATGTACCAAACAACCAAAGATCAAGACTAAAGGTTGGTTTATACTACGGTGTGTTGTTTGATTTAATCTGGTGTGCCAGAGTGTGCTCTCGGCGTTCGCAAACTCAGAGCGGTGTCAGATTGTACGTTTGTAAATTCAGAGCGTTTCACTCTCGGAGCGCACACTGGACGATCTGGCCGAAAAGTAGGGTTGATCTGAGCGTTCTGACCTATCAACAGCAGTCAAGCACCCAAGCTAACTGGCTAGCTTCTTCCAGACACAAATGAGAGAACAGCTCACTGATCATTTTACTCACCCTAGCAGAGCTGGTTAGGCTATTGTTATCCAGAGTGTTGGTGACTGCAACTGTGCTGCTGGCAACAATTGAATTACGTTTTTTCCCCCCCAGCGTTTACTGACACCGGCCATATTCAACGGGTGTTGAGCGTTCGCAAACTCAGTTATTCTGCCTCGTCTATGGACAGCTGCCACAGTGACAAACATTCCATTGAAATAGTTACTTGCATAGTAGCTAGCTAAACAATTAACCATAATCCCAACTCATAACATTACTACCCTACACAGATCATACACGTAATGTTAGCTAGCCAGCCAGCTAACATTAGCTAGCCAGTTAACAGTACACTAACTTGAAATGAAAACGACTGACAAAATTAGAAACGTGTAAATCTGAAAATGTAGCTAGCTAGACTCTTACCGTATACATGAATGGATGCTTCTCCCTCGGTCACAGATGCCATGGTTGCCCTTAGTTTGAAGATGTAATTCGGAACCTTCTGTGTGGTCTCTTTTCAACTCTGTCTGCATATTTGCAATCAAACAACAGAATGTTCTCCATCTCCTTAGCCATCATACTCTAATTCCACTGATTTCAAAACTCAGTCCTCCAGAAAGTGGAGCGCAACACTTATGCAGTTCTACTACATGATATCCTTAAAAAAATAATCTGTGTTAGAGGATTACCTACTGACCAGCTCATGTTATGGACAGAAGTTGCTACATGACAGACCAATCCAAACTCATCTCTCGGCAAGTCCAGCACACGCATTTGAGAATTTTTTTATTTTTTTAAGTTTTTTTAAATATATAAAATAAAAATGTTTTGAGTGTATGTTCAAATGGCACTCCTGTGAAGTACTGACACGCAACATACCCCTAGTTCCCTGAAACAAGTCACACATGCATTGATAATGTATTGGGCTTATAGCTTACTGCACAAACCTCATTGCTACAGTCCTGCTTTTAATTTGGTTAATGTTACATAGGCTTACATTTTTTTAAGGCTGCATTTTGACTCAGAAAGTGAGCTTGACTCAGAAAAGGTTGGTGGCCACTGTTCTAGAGTTTCTCTGCTAACACTATCAGTGTTTCCCTTTACTGTGGCAATTGTGATCGAATCAATGCAATATTAGCCACTTTCAATGCAACATACCGAACTATGCAAGAGATGAGGCTGGTTGTGACACAGCCCAGGATCGAACCCAGGTCTGACTCATCAGTAAGATTCTACTGCATTGACACGCACAACTCAGCACATACTCTACACAGACCGGTGCAGCATAAACAATCAGAGCTGCAGTAGGTGTATATGCAAATAGATAATTTCAATAAGGACCTGTGCCATTTACTTTGGACTGTATTTACAGCATGAGTGGTCATGAGTAGATGCTTTAATCTCAAAACAAGCGCAAGAGCTGCTTGTAGCCACGTGCGCACATTTTGTTCATATCCTTTGCTAGTGAGTGATTAGCCCAGTTATACATCATTTCTAGTCAGCAATAGGGGAGTGATTGCTTCCTAGAAGAGCACAAAACATTTCTAGACATCGAGTCAGGTAAACTTAATTTTTTTACCTCCTTTTCCGTGATATCCAATTGCGATCTTGTCTCATTGCTACAACGGGCTCAGGGGAGGCGAAGGTCGAGTCATGTATCCTCCGAAACATGAACTACCAAACTGCACTTAACACCCGCCTGCCAGCCACACCAATGCGTCGGAGGAAACAGGAAGTCAGCCTGCAGGTGCCCGGCCTGCCACAAGGAGTCGCTAGGGCGCGATGAGAAAAGTAAAGCGCCCCCGGCCAAACCCTCCCCTAACCCGGACGACGCTGGACAATTGTGGCCGCCCTATGTGACTCCCAGTCACATGATCGAACCCGGGTCTGTAGTGACGCCTTAGACCGCTGCGCCCATCGGGAGGCCCGTAAACAGCTTTTTTGTGTCTCAAAGGGGCAGCGTTATATTTTCAGACAGGCGTGAATAAGCTAAGTAGCCAATAGGCAGAGGGTATCATAAATTGTCTGATTCTCTGTAATAATGGTATGAGAATAACAAAGCATTTTATTTTGTAAAGTAGTTTCCTGCAGCAGACAAAACATTCAGTCACTTCCTTGTCTGAAGGACAAGTGGATAAACAGGTTAATGTCAAGCCCTGCATGTTTTTTTCAAAAGTGTTATGGAATGTACAGTAGGCCTACAATGAACACCACACATTGGCTGGTACTGTAGGCTGAGTGATAGAACAGCTATTTCCATGTTACAAATGTTATGGGACGCATTTTCTCCATTGTTTTTGATGGTAGGCCACTCGGGTAGGCCCACATTATGATAAAATAGCCACAGTAGCCTACTTGACCACTGTCTGAAACTACAACTTAAAGCAGGTAGTCTTCAGTGTTAGGTAAATGCGCACTCGAAGTTGCACAGAATTTTCACAACTTTCATGTTTGCGCTCTGCAGACCTGAAATTTGCTCAGTGACGAAACAAATTAGAGTAAACATTGCATCAAATACCTTCAATAAATCAACTGTTAACAATAAGAAGCACCGTTTCATGTGGCTTCTCGATTGATTCATCTGTTTAAGAGTCGTTGTTTTCCCTCTGTGTTTTGAATGGATGTGAAATAATGTGGACTGTGAAATGGGAAATGGTTTCGGTGTGCCTTATTCGCTCCAGTAATGTCTTCATGTGTATAAAGTTTGTAGTAAGTGTGACGGCACCTTTTTGTGTTAAGCTTTATTTGCTCTGCCACTATTGACTGTTGCATGCCTTTCCAATACAGCCAAGGTCTGTTAACGTGATTGTTCAATACATGCCTGCACACAAACATCACAGTGAGCACACATTGAACAGGACACACACACACACACACACACACACACACACACACGGATGTTGAAGTACCCTCCAGAGACTCTTTGCGAGGTGTGCATCGATCGGACTTGAGTGTGGACAAGGAGGGCCGGAGATCTATGAGCGGCCATTACGGGAGATGTGCGGAGTAGGCCTGACTACAACTGTGGCCCTCCACGCTGTCACTACCTCCCTTGTCTACTGGAGCTTTTCCGACACTGAAGCAGGCAACACCACCACACCGGGGCCTCGTCACTCCTTGTTTACACCCTTGCTTTTCCCCCCTCGTTCTCTGGCAGTCTATCCCCATTTCAACTCTTGCTTCCTCCACTTCCAGAACGTCAGAGCTGAGTTCTCCCCCCTGCTGTGTTGAGACATCTTCCTCCTGTGCTTTGCTTGGTCACCACTGTCTGGGCCCTGCTCTGTCAGTGGAACAGCTTGATCCTAAGGATCTGCGAGACACTCCCACTGCACACAGTCAGGGAACGGTGAATGTCCTATTCCTCTGTCTTGTCACATTCGGGGAGCGCGGAGGAAGACGTATTACTGTATTACAAAATGTGTGGCAATGACATAAGTAATTGCTCGTTTTAAGGATGAACTATACAGAAATCACTGACATTTCCTGCTTGCAAACATTTGAATTGTTTGCCTAATTTCAGTTTATGTAACCAAACAAGCAGTCGTCGTGTCGAGAATCATTGTACCATCTAAACCGCTGTGAAACATTTTCCATAGCCAAAAATAATTTATATTTCAGTTCGTTGAAGCTGGTGTATAAAATCAAAAAGACACAAAAACGAAGCTTCAGAACGTCAGGCATAGAAATAGCACACATAGAACAGATATACCGGTTCTTAGACTTGCTTTCAATGATAATTAAAAATCTATAACTCAAATTTCTATGTGAATTGGGTCAGGTCGCCCAAAAAGTTAGATATTGTAGCTTTAAAAACAAGTTTAGTGTCTGTGCCAATTCACAATACTATGTAGCCTTTGTCATTTGATAGGAGACTTTAAAAATGAAGAGAAAGTTAACATATGATCAAACCCTTTTAGTTTGTTACTTGACATTTAAAAACCTGTCACCATCATCAGGAATCTAAGATTGGAAACATAGCATTTCACTACACTCCCAATACCTCTTCAAAATGTCTATGTGACCAATAACATTTGATATCTATCAGGTTATTCGAGATCTGCAGGCCCTCTCAATAGGCCAGCAAATTAAACAAATGTAGGCAGGATGTGTAGCTGGCTGTTCAGTCCAGCCCTGCTCCAGAAGCATAGGAAAGAGACCAGCAACTTACCAAGATTCACTCAAACATAATACCTCCCTACCCCCCTCCCCCTCCTTCTCCACTGCATATCTTGCCACAATCATTAGGAGCTGGATGAAAATTGTGAGTTTGAATGATGTTGTGGAGACGCAGTGACTATTAAAAAGCAAGGCAAATTACTTTACCAGTTTTTGCACTTGGCTGCCAAGGCAGGGCCCCGGTTCTGTATCCCCATCTAAAAACCTTCAGCTGATCAAAAGATCTAGCTAGCTGACCTCTTTCCTCCTCCTCCTCTCCTTCCGCCCGCCCCTCTGCTGAAGTGCTGCTGGGCTCCCATGGCTATAGAGATCGATCCCTTTTGGCTTGGCCGTCCACAGCACTATATAACAACTTCTGTCTCCCCGCCCTTTAGTAGTGTGGTTGTGGGCCCTCTGTTGCAGCGATCTGGGTTCTTGGGTTTGGCCAATGACCAGGGCACTAGCGCTCACACACAAAACCGTGCTAAGTGGAGAGTGTGAGAGAGCAGATATGGTGTGGAACTAGGGGCTCTTTCTTCCATAATGGATTACAGGGCCTGGACTTCCTCACTCCACATCCCCAGAATGCAACTTTGCAGATTTTTTTCCCCTATTTCACTTCTTTGCTGGCTCTGCAATTTTTTTAATTTTTTTAATTTTTTTATAAATAATTCAATTTTGGGTCCCTTATACTGTGGTTTCCCTCATCCGGGCTGAGTTTTGCCCTGTTGTTCATAATCTCAGCAGACGTCTACTGGCTGGACAGCAACACGCATCAGACTGAAACAAGGCTGCAGTACATCGCTTCTGTAATCTGTGTTGTATTGTAGTCTATGACACGGTGGTCCGTGGAAGTGGTATAGCCACCATTTAAGGCCTTGAGGGGGGCACATAGCCGTTTAAGAGCTTGTTATTCTTCACAGCTGGCCCACGCTGAGCTGTGCATGTATGGTAACAGGGAGAGGCTCGGGCAAGCCGCCACTCTAGAACGGCACAGAGAATTTGTTTATGTTTCCAGCTGCCAAGATCCTGTCAGGAGGCGCCCCAAAGCTCCAGAAGAGGAAGTCCAGACTGTTCAGTCTCTAGCTAGCGAGGCCTTCTCGCCTAAATGCTCTCGGGATTTTTACTATTTCGGCATTCATTGTAAGGGGCTCCATGAATCAGGAGAAGACCTTTCCTCACCCCATCCTCCTCCTCCTTACTCTTGCTCCTAACAGACTGCAATGGAGGAAGGATGCAAAACACGTTTTAAAGTATCTTTAGTCAAAGCACTACAGTGATCACAGTGCTAAAAGGGTTTCAATTCAAAAACACCTCCAGTTCAGTTTCAGAGCCCAGACATGTCCAACATTACAGTACTTCACATGAGCATCACCCATGTCATATCTGAAAAGGTTTGTCCCACCTAACCCGCTCCTCAGCCTGGCCAGACTCTACAGTAGACAAAAAGGCGGCTGGGAAATGGCCTCAACTTCTCAAAGCCCTATGCTGACCTGCTACAGTCCAGACACTGTATTTATTTATTAGACCTTTATTTAACTAGGCAAGTCAGTTAAGAACAAATTCTTATTTTCAACGACGGCCTAGGAACAGTGGGTTAACTGCGTGTTCAGGGGCAGAATGACAGATGTGTACCTTGTCAGCGCGGGGATTTGAACTTGCAACGTTACTAGTCCAACGCTCTAACCACTAGGCTACCCTGCCGCCCCACACTGTAGCAGTGTCAAGCACTGGGACTGTTCGTCTTCATTGAGAGAGCGTAGAGATAGGTGTGTAAAGGGGGGGGTGAAGGAGGGTCAGACAAGTGCACAGGAAGGGGCATGTGACCTAGGATGCCGAAGCGGAGGAAAAAGAGGGAGAAAAACAAGATGGAAGATGGTGGGGGGGACGAGATACGGAGACTGGTGTGAAACAAAAACAGGAAGCAATCCCTTTTCAGTGATGAGATTTGGGTGGGCCACTCACACAGTGCCAGAGGGGAGTGAGGAGTCCCAGCATTCCACAGCTTTACGGGAAGTTAACCGCCAACAAACTGGAGCAGAGAGCCACTCAACTATCAGTGTGTGTTAGCTAGGGGTGTGCAGACATGGCCATACTCGGAAATTGATAGTCGTGATCAAATTATTAACGTGCCTAAGTAGGTTTGCAAAACCTCCATCTCTGCACGTTTATAGACCAAACAAGCTGCAGCAAATGAGCCGCGAGCGTGGCGAGCGTGTCTGACTTGTCTGCTCGCTGCAAGTTGAGGAGACAAGTTTGTCATCAGTCAGAACACACATAGGCATTTCATATTTTTTCTCCCTTACCCTGGCCCCGCTTGTTAGATATTATGCTCATTGACCGTAAACAGTTGATTTAACAGAAGGCAGCAGCCGTCTGAATGATCGGACCGAAACAGAGAAGTGAAAGTGATCAGGTGAAATTCTTAGGTGAGTGGACAGAGAAATACAGCTTCATTCTATCCAAATCAGAGCAGCAGGATCAACATACAGCCCGCCCTTTTCTTTAGAGAGGAGAAATAGCCAGTTGACTTTAGACCATGTAGTAACCTCAATTGACATGAGAAAGATGGGTGCTGGTACCTGAAAACCTATTTTTCCTTATTTTCGGTCACAGATCATTACAAAAAAATAATAATAATAAATAAAATACTCTGATCATAATCTTATCCGTTACGATACTCATTTTGTCCGACTACACGGCACACCTCGTGTTCGCACTCATAAGAAACCACAGAATATCTTTGTAGTGTTCTTTGTTAGCCTACAGAAGAAATCAAAACATTCCCTTTCTACATTTCATGGAATCGCTCAAAAATGTAAAAAAAAAAAAAATTCTGAACATTCAAGGAACATAGGCTTTTGCAAGAACTCAAATATCTGTACTATTCAACAACTACACAGTAGAAACATTTAAGATACTGGAACATGCGTGAGCATCAAATGAAAATGCCACAACAATACAATAGCCATTCTTAGTTACATTAGGATTCACACAATGGGCTTGATACTCGTCGGGTTTCATAAGATACAAATTCCACATTACTTTCTGGAAACGGGACCAACGTAACTTTAATGTCCCATAAAAAAAAAGAAGAGCCCGACCGATACATCTGCCGATATACTCTTCTACAGCAGGGAAATTAAAGAGTCTTATTTCCACACTGAATGGTCAGGAAGTGATATATCCCAGGGTTAAATATCATATGATATAGGAAGGTATTAGCCTAGAGCAGTGGTTCTCTATCCTGGTCCTAGGGACCCAAAGAAGTGCACATTTTGTTTTTTGCCCTAGCACTACACACCTGACTGCACTAACCAACTCGTCACCAAACCTTTGTGGAAACAGGTGTGTAGTGCTAGGGGGAAAAATAAATAAAATGTGCAATCTTTTGGGTCCCTAGGACCCGGGCTTAGAAATACTGGGCAAAAGTAGAAACAATGCCCCCAGCATATTACATAGCTTCTGTGAAATCAATAACATTTCACGTAAATACCACTAATGAAAGTCACTCAAAGAGAAAACGATGAAGAAAGGACAGAGAGAGGAGACCCCAGCCAGCCATATGCCAGACCAGTGAGAATGTGGTTAGCTACCCTAATGGTGTTTTTTGCCAGGCGACTTGTCAACAATAGTTTAGACACATGGACATTCTCTGTGGATGCAGTCTAGACAGGCTGGCATTCGTCTGGCTGCAGACTGGAGCATGGGGGCAAGGCTTGAGCAGGTTAGAAAAAGGAAAAACTAGCCAACAGACAGTTCTCCCAAACAGAATAACCACAAAACCCCTTAATATAAACAGTGGCACACAATGCAAAAGACTTCAAAACGCACAAAAACCAAATAGGAGCTCGCTGCCTCTTATATACGAGGAAAGATTGATCACTCAGAGTTTGACAGGGCAGACAAATTCTGGTTTACCCCAAAAATGTCAATCTGCCCTTCTTTGGGCTGAGGAAATCTGCCAGTCAATTGATTGCAGCTCCTCAGTTCTGTGTGAGAGAGAGCCCCTTAAAACAGGGAGCTTTGGTCCTTATCCACATGCTGCAGCCTCAGTCTCGCTTTCTGTACCGTAGCAGTGGTAGTAGCTGTCGCCTCACAATCACCCACTCCCTTCCAATCTCTGGGAGTCGGCGATGGGTTAGATAGTGGTTGGATGGGGTGCTTTGTACAGATGCATTCTGTTTTTTTTTTTTACGCTGAAGAAGCCAGTACTAAATCATAGAGAGTGTTTAACACGTATAGCCATAAATGAAAACTGTAACAGTCATATGACAATTATGACCTTGATAAACTCCACGTTTTCAGTGGAAGACTGGCATGTGCCAGGACGTACTTCACCAAAAGCAACATGACATTAATTGCAGACCGGGATATCTGAAAAGACATCCTATAATTGATATCTTAGTGGAATCTTTAAGAATAACAAAGCGGTTTTGGACTGCAATTAAAAATCGTGGCCAGGGACAACCACTTAAAATGGAAAATGGGTCCTTGTCAAATATAAGCACTGTAAACTCGTTTCCCTGTCCTTGCTCTTTAAAACAGAAAGCAGTTGCTAGTTACTAGAGCTCTGCTACTCGACCTGAGTCCGACATTATATATCTGGTTAGGGCCTGTTTTCTCGTCAATAACTAGGGTACGGGAAGGGCTCGGGTATTACAAAATTGATCACTAACATTTTGCTATTTGTTCGTGCTCTGCAGTTCAGTAAAATATGACCAAGATCAGAATATGTCAGAAGTGCGTCAACCTCATCAAATATAAGACCGGAGAGATTGTTTCACAGAAAATAAATCTTCTTTGAGTTATAGGAGTTGAGTGACGAAAAGGAACTAACAGTTAACAGGTCTCAATATTACAGAAAGTTTATGTCACATCTTGGAAAATATTTGCAATGTTGTACTTCCTGTTCACAAAATTCATGCAAATGTTCGGTTTTTGAAATTGTACCCAATTGACTCCCATTCATTCCTTGTCCCAGAATCATCCAGAATTCACCGCGTGTCCCATTGCCAACACAGGGGCTCTAATAGAATTCCAATAGAGTTTCTCCATGTCCTCAAAACTATCTCTGGCAGAGCAAGCTGCCTGCATGCAGGGAGTGCGCTACAGAGAGGAGCAGCTAATGGATGTACGAATGTTATTTTGGGCAGGGGATTACATTTGGAAGAAGCAAACCGGGCCTGGGTAGGGCCTGAAAGTTGTGGGCATGGGTAGGGCTCTGGCTTGAAATGCATGCCCGTGCAGGGCTCTAATTACTACTAGCTAGCTGACATCACACGGGGAGTGGAGTGAGTTAGGATAAGAGAGGGAGTGGAACAGCTCTTACACACAGTCTCCAATCTGACAATCAGCTGCCGCTCACCTGCTAGCTCACTGCAGCGCCCTCTTCCTGTTTGCAGGTGTGTCCTATATCGGAGTGGAGTTCTGCGCTCCTTTCGGCTGCTGCTGGTGCTTTCAGCATGTCAGCTTTGTGTGTAACGGGCTGGCATTTTGCTGACCCACTAGGCCCTTCATGGCTTAATTTAAAGGCTGCATGTGGCTGGGAATGTGGTTGAGTAATCAGCTCCGCACCAACACTGATAAGAATAGACAGGAGTAGCCTGGGGGTAAAACACATCATCTTTGCTGATGGAGACCACGCTCTTGCAGACGCTAATCTCTTAACACACACACACACACTAAGGGAAGGGCAGGTTGGACAGTTGTCAAACACTTACGTCTGCTTTTAGAATGGAACCCAATAGCCGTGACCCATACCATTCTGTTCAATCAGGATGTAGCCGTCGCAAGGGTTTGAAATGATAACACAACGGGGCGATTGGGAGCACAGCGCTGGCTCCACCTGCAAGGGACCGGTTCCTCAACAGGAAGCCGGAGCCAGCTTTCAAAAGATTCATTCATCCACTCCGGATGTTTTCTAACTCGTTCTGACAGTGGCACCCTGCAATGTTGGGCTGTGAAATATGAAAGTGTAAATAAACTAATGTGGCGGGGGCAAAGTGTGGTTACGACAGCAGTCTCCACACAGAGTAATTTGGAATTGGTAGCACTGTGACGAGAGCCATTAGATTGGCATTAGACTGACAGCATGTTGTTTTAACCAGACCCACTCTATAAATACACGCCCGCCCGCAGACCATTGGCTCACGGTGGTTCGCCCCCACACCCACGTCCCAGAGGACAGTGCTGCAATCTAAAGATGCACATTCACGCCAAATCCAGGGCAAGAACCCCAGAGCACCATTGTCCTTCAGACCCTTCAAAACAAAACAGGAAGGGTCATGCAACATACCTATTGAACCTGAAACCACAAAGACCATGGTTGTCAGTAGAGAGACACAGCCCACTCATACAGGACCCCTAATACTCTGATAATGAGATATGACAGAATATGCAGCATATGACCAGGTGGGGATAAAGTTGTTTCTCAGATTTCCAAATCATAGGATGGATAGAGGGATTTCAACTTTGTCACAATACATCTCACTATTTCACCATTTGGCATATTGTCCTGACATTCTTGTTCGCATTTAGGAATTAAAGCCAACAGTATCAATCATGAAATTAAGCTACACAATAAGGATGACATTGGTCCAGCCACTAGAAGTAGACACTATTCCTGCACCAATATTACATTTCGTAATGTTTGCCCACAGGGCAGGTACAAAAAAAATAATTAAGATGCTAAATTATATTGTATGTTTATAAATTTAATAAATGGTCAGTATGATGATTAGAATGTTCCATGTGCCACCAAAATAATGAGAGGTTGGCCAATTATTAAACTGCATTCTCACAAAAGGTAGGCCACAAAGGCTTGGATGGAATGATACTCTTTCCTCTCCCTGTCATATGCAGAAAACTGTTGGAGTTTTGACTGGTCTGATTGTAAATGATTCAGGGTCATTCTGCTTTTTGTTTGGTTCCGTTTTGACATTTTTTTAATGATGTGGGATGGATCATACATCACCATGCTCATTAAGTCTCTTTGCCACCTGTCACACAACGCAACCCAAACATTCCTGCCCTAGACGACCACCTACCTAAAGACCCGTGCACTAATAACTGCCTTCAATCAATCAATCAATATCCTGATTAATCAAGTAATCCCCAAACACTCGTCCGATTACAAGTGTTCAGAGGCAAATCACAGAGAAAACTGCATTGGTGACTTTTATGGGGGGGGAATTTGAGTGAATGAGCAGCACTGGGTTTTAACCAAACATTTGCCCTCTGTCTCGTCACAGACAAAAGTGCAAAGAGGAATTGATGCAGACC
Source organism: Oncorhynchus keta (assembly GCF_023373465.1). NCBI lineage: Eukaryota > Metazoa > Chordata > Actinopteri > Salmoniformes > Salmonidae > Oncorhynchus > Oncorhynchus keta. Next base: position 45,981,144 of record NC_068444.1, read on the forward strand.
GATAAGGAACATCGAATCAAAACCCTGACGGCTATTCAAAAGTGCTGAATGCACAGCAAACACGACACAGTGGCATGGTTTGAAAATGGGAGCCTGGCCGTATATTGATGGTGCATCAGTGGTAAAACACATCGTAGCTGGAGAGGCCCCACCTGTCACCATCTACATGACCTACCTTCAAATACGGAAAAAGCTCACCAGAAGCAGGCGGGCGAAGCAAGCAGAGCGAGGCAGATGGAAAGGACAGGACAAGCAGTGCAATAACTGTATGCTACTGTAGCAGGACAGTGATATCTCTAATTATCTTTGCTCATAGTGATTTGAGTGGATGAAATTGGTCCAAATTAGCATGTATGGTGAAGCCTGAAACAAAAACCTACCTCTAATTCAAATGGAGGTTAAAAAATAAAGAATAAAACGTTTTTTTTAAATGTGATCAATTAGTCATTATTTTGCGTGATTACAAGTGCCAGCGATAAAACGCAAACATTTAGAAATGTTCTAACTGAATGAGGCGTCAAAGCAGAGTACACGCCCGCCCAGCTGCGGTTGGGTCATTATAATTCAATACAATATATTTTGAAATAAAGCACAACACGCTGGCCCTTGGTGAGTTTTAGGCCATAAGTCAGCCCCTCAAGAAAAGTTGGGTAGTCTCCTGCTGTGCGGACTTGCAGTAAGTCAGTCGAACTAGACGACTGCACACAAGCACTGTGCTGTGCATTCCATCACTTCAGATCAGAGCTGCTCATGATCTAGGTCTAGGAAAAAAGCTGAGGCAAACTCCCTAGGAAAAAATAAATAGTCCTCCTACATTTTTCATAATTCGTGGCATTTCAAAAATGTCAACCTTTGTAACCTCAAATTGCTTAGGCAACATGAGGCGGTGAGAGGCGGAGTTTGAGAAATCCTGCAAAAGACTACCTAGTGCCGAAACATTACAAAGAAAGTTTCTGGATATTTTGAATTCACCCCTAGACAAGCTCCTTTTACAGAAATGGCTCGCCTAACAATGCTCCCCCACCCTTCAGTTTTCAAACCTTTTGCTATTTGAAAATAATTCTTGAAAGCAGATTTTTAAAAATAGTGGCACTAAAATTAGTCTAATCCATCACAATCCTCAACGTGAGGTCATTTAGAAAGTAGATTTGCCAAGCCTTAATTAATATAATAATAATAATAATAATAAATATATAATTTTGCACCATTCTTTCATTATAAAGAGTGACTCTTAAATGTGGCTTAACTGTGCGAAAGTGCAGCTTAAACTGGGCCGTGGTTGGATCTTCCAGCAGGACAATGATCCAAAGCACACTTCAAAATCAACACAAAAATGGTTCGCTGAACACAGAATCAATCAAGGTTTTTCCATGGCATCTCAGTCCCCTGACCTAAACCCCATACAAAACCTGTGGGAAGAGCTGAAGAGGAGAATCTACAAGTATGGACCTCAGGATCTGGAGAGATTCTGTATGGAGGAATGTCTCAGATCCCTTGCCAAGTGTTCTCCAACCTCATTACGCATTATAGGAGAAGACTCAGAGCTGTTATATTGGCAAAGGGAGGTTGCAGAAAGTATTGAATGAATGGGTCCCAATAATTGTGGCACACATGAGAAAAATATTTATTTTAAAGAATACATTTTCTTTCAATTGTTTTACTTTAATTAAAAAAAGGTTAGATTTTTGTGAAAATGTTTAATGAAAGACCAGGAGGATAAACAGTAAAAAAATAAAATTAACAGCCCGTTCTACCAATATTTACCAAGGGTGCCAATATTAGTGGGGGGCACTGTATAGTGCATTTTCAACCAACAATTACCATTCACTTCCAGAAGACTTGACAGTGGAGAGCAGTTTGGCTTGGGTTTAGCAGAATCTAGGGCAGGGTGGTGGTGTATTGTGTAGCAAGGGCTGGGCACTGGAGGCTGGTTTTTTATCAGACTAGCTTAGGCATGGAGCCAGCTGTAGACATTACCAGATGGATTTTCAAAAAACAACAGAAGTTGCCATGCAATTCTTTGCACTATGCAGTTTCTCTGTGCCGCACCCCTTCCTCACCCAAATTTGCTAAATCTTATTTTCCAGATAATCTACCACGGTTCCCCAATTTCCTTATCTCCTTGGTCAGATCGAAAAAGAATCTGTGGAGGAAAGGTCAGACCAAAGCTGAGGGAGGAGAGGATATCTGGCCAAACCTTCTGTTTCGAATCACAAGCCAAAGTTACAAAGCCAAATAAGATATTTTGCACAAAGGAATTGGGAAAGAATCTAACAGTGAACTGTAAAACAAGGCAGTACACATTTAGCTGTTATTTATAAGTTGGAGCAAAGTAGAAGGCCGGTGTCAAAAAGTAAAAATAGATAAACAAATTCGGCCTGTTGCAGGGTATCCATGGGCTGACAGATCGAGGTGGTTGGGGTTAAGGGCACCTAGTTTACATTCATGTGGCAATAGGTGAGAACTAAATGAGGACCAAGAAGACTTCTTTAAAACTTCTTCAGGATCAGTGTCCCATCCATGGGGCGGATGAGCTAACATAGGCTAATGCAGGCTAATGCGATAAGCATGAGGTTGTAAGTAACAAGAATATTTCCCAGGACGTAGACATATCTGATATTGGCAGAAAGCTTAAATTCTTATTAATCAAACTGCACTGTCCACTTTACAGTAGCTATTATAATACCATGCTATTATTTGAGGAGAGTGCACAATTTTGAACATGAAAAGTTATTAATAAACAAATTAGGCACATTTGGCACATTAGGCACATTTGGGCAGTCTTGATACCACATTTTGAACAGAAATGCAATGGGTCATTGGATCAGTCTAAAACCGTGCATATACACTGCAAGTCTAAATTGCACCTGGGCTGGAATAATACATTAAGGCCTCTAGCATTTCAAAGATCGTACACATTTTCTTTCCTCATTACAAATGAACGATTGGTTTTTCTTTCCATTATCTTTTACTAGATCTATTGTGTTATATTCTTCTTTCACATTTCCACCAACTTCAAAGTGTTTCCTTTCAAATGGTACCAAGAACATGCATATCCTTGCTTCAGGGACTGAGCTACAGGCAGTTAGATTTGGGTATGTCATTTTAGGCAAAAGAATTAACCTCACATCTACGTCAACCTCAACGCTAATGAAGACTTACTACAGGCAACCAGATGACCAGTGTTTATGAGAGAGACAAATAGTGGAATCCCTGAATGGAAAAACATGCCATGCATCAGGCAGCAATGAAGCATTGCGTCATTTTGACAATTTAATGACTGTGGTCTGGATCATATCAGAAGTTTAAATACCTGCCAAAGCCAAAATAAAGCTCAATATTTCATGCTTCATGAGGGCAGTTAAAATTCTATTTGGCTTGATAGGAAAACAATGCCAGGTGTGTGTGTGTGTGTGTGTGTGTGTTGTGGTGAGTGCTAGCTACAACACAATGCTTAGCTGTCCAGATAAACAAATGTGAGCTATATGAATATAGGCAATACAGAGGTGGCACACAACAACACTGAAATTCATCAGGGGGATGACAAAGGGCTGAGTGAGAAATAGATTTGGCAAATGCTTATCAGAGAACACCCCACACCCGGGGGTCCTTCCCACTAAGCATCTCAGAACAGTGTGCAGCCCAACTTGGTTGCTGCGCTGCAGACGAGTAGAGCAGAGCGAGTGGGTAGTGAAGGCTAGGGGCCAACTGAGGATGAACAGACGCTGTTGTGCAATATGGGACCCATGAACACTAGGACAATGGAGAGGGACACGCTCACACAAGATAAATCATCCTTAAAAGAGAGAAAAGATCAGTTTACAGAGAGGAAATTCTCTCACATGCACTTCCATTAGTTCCCATCCATTTTAGTTATTGCCTCTATTTTCAAATGAGGCCAAATATAACTGTACAAAATAAGAGCACTGCAACACAACATACGGTAAAAGAGCACTCCAACACACGGTAATAGAGAATTCCAAAACATTTTATTTTTATTTCACCTTTATTTAACCAGGTAGGCTAGTTGAGAACAAGTTCTCATTTGCAACTGCGACCTGGCCAAGATAAAGCATAGCAGTGTGAACAGACAACACAGAGTTACACATGGAGTAAACAATTAGCAAGTCAATAACACAGTAGAAAAAAATGGGCAGTCTATATACAATGTGTGCAAAAGGCATGAGGAGGTAGGCGAATAATACAATTTTGCAGATTAACACTGGAGTGATAAATGATCAGATGGGCATGTACAGGTAGAGATATTGGTGTGCTAAAGAGCAGAAAAGTAAATAAATAAACAGTATAAAAACAGTATGGGAATGAGGTAATAGAGCATTCCAAAACACTACAACACACGGTAATAGAGCATTCCAAAACAGAACACTACAACACACGGTAATAGAGCATTCCAAAACAGAACACTACAACACACGGTAATAGAGCATTCCAAAACAGAACACTACAACACACGGTAATAGAGCATTCCAAAACAGAACACTACAACACACAGTAATAGAGCATTCCAAAACAGAACACTACAACACACGGTAATAGAACATTCCAAAACAGAACACTACAACACACGGTAATAGAGAATTCCAAAACATACGGTAATAGAGCATTCCAAAACACTACAACACACGGTAATAGAGCATTCCAAAACAGAACACTACAACACACGGTAATAGAGAATTCCAAAACACACAGTAATAGAGCATTCCAAAACACTACAACACATGGTAATAGAGCATTCCAAAACAGAACACTACAACACACGGTAATAGAGCATTCCAAAACAGAACACTACAACACACGGTAATAGAGCATTCCAAAACAGAACACTACAACACACAGTAATAGAGCATTCCAAAACAGAACACTACAACACACAGTAATAGAACATTCCAAAACAGAACACTACAACACACGGTAATAGAGCATTCCAAAACACTACAACACACGGTAATAGAGCATTCCAAAACAGAACAATACAACACACAGTAATAGAGCATTCCAAAACAACATACGGTAATAGAGCATTCCAAAACAACATACGGTAATAGAGCATTCCAAAACAACATACGGTAATAGAGCATTCCAAAACAACATACGGTAATAGAGCATTCCAAAACAACATACGGTAATAGAGCATTCCAAAACAACATACGGTAATAGAGCACTCCAAAACAGAACACTACAAACACAACAGGCTGCCAGGTTATTCTCACAGCTTAAGTAGAAAATTCTTTTTTTAGAAACTTTTTTTTTTAAAGCCGAACTGAGAAATTGCATTTAGGCCTACATAACGAGTGTATGGACAACCAAGAAAAGTAGGTTACGCTAAATCTTGACACCCTTATGAAACAAGACAATCTTAACAATCCTGCTCAGCTCAGAGTGCCTTATCGACACTTGTTGGCATAAGAATGGAGTGTTAGCTGAACACAGTTATGTAAGCTACTGAAAATATGTCACAAGTTAAACAGAGCACACCTCTCAAGATAAGTATGAGTGTAATAGAGAACATACACATACTAAATTGTGTTAAACCTTTTTTTTTCTAGTAACTTGTATAGTTTCATCTTGGCTGACTGTGTCCGTTTCCACAGCAACCCATTTACAGGCCAAGCTCCATGCACTGGTGTAGCATACACCTCGGGAAGGCGGGATTCGAGTTGGTGACCCCCTGGAGGTCTGACCCCCAGATAGCATATGGACATGTCATAAGCCTAGAGTTTTTTTTTTATTACAAGAAATGAGCTTCCCAAAAGCAACACTCTCTCTAAAATAGCATGAGGTTAGCTATGCAACCACATAGTTAGGACTTTAAATACTAGAAAGGACATTAACCTTGTTATGGTTGGTCAGGGAGTTGGTCAACCAGTTTTATAAATATTCATATATTTTATTAACTGACAATATTCCATTCAAACAATGCAGTCAATCCACAGCCATATACCGGCTTAAATCAGTTGATAGAGAAGCTGTAAATACAACAAGTGCTGATATTGTATTATATTAGCACTCAACTTTTCAAGAAAACCAAACATTTAGACATGGTGTGCTAACATTTTGGGGGGGGGCTATTTCTACAGAAACTGTATACAATCCATAAACTATTTATAATTATATATTTTAGGTTGACAATAGTTATATTACACAATTTCTGATATATCACATGCCTTTTATTTTCCTGCATAAGAAGGATTATGCCTCTACTGCCATTCATTGCAACTGAACCTTCCATTACTGTTACAACCTCGGACAAAATGTTCCCGTGGTGCCCAATTCCCCCTTCTAACCACTGGCAAAATCCCCTAACAACGATCTCAAAATGTGTTTTTAATACATAATGAAATTAAACAGACTAATCAGGAGACTCTCGGGTATGTTGTGGTGGACTGTCATTGCAATTTCTTCACGGGAACCTGGTCAAATTAAGGTTGTAGTGTGGCTAGCCACTGGAAGGCTCAGAATGCAGTGTCAGCATGTAGCCAAAGTCTAACCTCTTTTGGAGCTAACTAGTATGCCACAGCCCTATTTGAGAGGTCATGAAATTTTGTCAGCCGGTGATGTCAAGCAAATAACTGCTGGTCTCACGGTAATTGACATTTGATTAACATGAACCCATTTATAATCTCCTGGCTTCCCCACACAGTCTACAAGCTACTGATGCAGACCTACATTTTAAAAAGTCTAAGAAATCCATGCAATATAACCTACACCATCAATACATTATTTATTTTAGACAGGTCTAGAGAAACATGATATGAATAAAATGTAGTCTATTTCAGAAGAACAGAATATCATACTCGTGTTTGTCCTTGTTAGGCCCTGATCTGGCTATCCAATTGGCTGTGGGCTACACTAGTTCATTTAGCAGGCAAGGTTTGCTTAGAATTCTGTGGCATTATTTATAGTATAAAGAATACAAAATATACATAGCTGAATAAAAAATATATATATTTTCTCCCCAAAAAATTGAGGGAGTGCGTACATTGAAATATTTATGCAACTTTAGTTGTGAAAGAAACCTTTGGCGAGTTTATACTTTTTATATATTCTAAAGCTGCATGATGTAACTAATGATGGTTTGAAAAAAGTAGCATGAAAGGCATGTTTGTTTTTTGCGCAGACTGCACTCACTTTAGTCTCTCATTCACAATTTGACAAGCAGTTGATAATACCTTGAATTTCCTTGCGCAGCCACTGTGTTGCCCCCTAAAAAAAAAAAAATCCATGCCTTTTGCACCCTTGGGCTGAATATATTAATTATAATTCCATTCTCCCGGCTGCATGCTCCGAAGCACCCCTCACTCGCATGGCTCTCTCAGATATCTCAATTTTTACTAGCCAATGCCCGTCACGTGATCAGGTTCTTCTCACCGGCTACAAGTAAAGACAGACATCGGGGAAAATGTTGAACTGCCCGCATTTACTTTAAGTCAGCCAACAAGATGAGTAGGCCTAATGAACAGCAAATGCACTAGCCTGTCATCCACTATCCCCATAGTGCAAAAGTTTACCTATTCTATTGGTCAACTTGTCCTTCTGTGCGAGAAAGAAATATTCCAAACATAGTCTGGGACAGTTGTGGGATGCAATAGATCCCAAATTAACACAAACACTAGCATTAAAAAAAACAATGTTTAAAAGCAATGAGGCTAATGCAACAGATCAGAATGTTTCGCTTAAAAATGTTCTAACCTTTATTTAACTAGGCAAGTCAGTTAAGAACAAATTCTTATTTTCAATGACCGCCTAGGAACAGTGGGTTATAACTGCCTGTTCAGGGGCAGAACGACAGATTTGGGGATTTCGGGGATTTGAACTTGCAACCTTCCGGTTACTAGTCCAACGCTCTAACCACTAGGCTACACTGCCGTCCCATAATTTGGTGTAGAGCCTAACTGGTGTAGAGCCTAACAGGCGCCTGAGTTTCAAGTTTGTGGAAGATTATTATAAAAAGGAGCATCTTTAAAATGAAGTATGACATGCATAAAGCATTTTCGGACATTTGAGAATGTTTCCCGCTAATTGGTTTCATTTTGGAACATTCGCACTTATACCCTATACTGCCATGTGCGTACTGTTGCACTTATAATGGAAAGAAATGGCCTAATCCAGGCTGTATCACAACCGGCTGTGATTGGGAGTCCCATAAGGCGGCGCACAATTGGCCCAACATTGTCTGGGATAGGCCATCATTGTAAAGAATTTGTTCTTAACTGACTTACCTAGTTAAATAAAAGGTCAAATAAAAAAATAAAGCGGATTAATGAGCTTAATTTTACGAAGTCATTTGACCATTTTAGTTGTGATACAAACGGTTTCAAAACATATACGTAGGCCTATGGTCTAGGCTACATGAGGTGTGCGACTGATTTGAAAAAGTCACAGAAAAAAATATTACTAGCTGGGCATCATTCACAAGTGATCGACCAATAGTCGATACCCACCAGACAATTCTTGATTTAATCTGGTCTTTACAAATACAAAGTAATGTGTGAACATTTGTTTTGATTTAGAATGGACCATTATCATGCACCTGTCAACAGAAGGAGAAAAAAAATGCACTTCTAAAGCGAATGGATAACGCTTTTCCAGTGGTTCGTCTTCATGCCAGCCAGGTAGGCTGTTGTAAAGAGAAGCAATTTTCTTAATATTAGGAAAGTTGAGAAATAAATATAGTAGGCCTACCCAATAGAAAGCTGATTGCATTATTAAAACGAGAAGGATCCAAACAAAACCATTTTCTCACGCAATTGCATAGCCTACAAAAATGTTGCGCAACATGAGCTCATCGCCTCATGAAGTTCTGATTAGATTTTTCAATTACATTTATGTCAGTGATATTAGACAATAGAGTACTGAGTATCAGCACGTTTGGTAGGCTACTAATGACCAGCAGCATCATAGCTTGGAGAAGTCTAGTTACCATGACTAAGCGGTCATGACTCGTGTCTGCTGGTGTGGCAGTAATACGGTCACGGTAACAGCCCTACTCTCAAATCATATCCTGATGTCGACAGCAGATGAGTTTAGTCATAATGTCGCTAACTTAACTAGTTAACATACATTAAAAAACATATTTAAAAAAACTTCTGTACAAGGTAGGGTTGGTATACAGAAGATAGCTCTATTTGGTAAAACACCAAGTCCGTATTATGGCAAGAACAGGTCAAATAAGCAGAGAAATGACAATCCATCATTACTTTAAGACATGAAGGTCAGTCAATGTGGACCATTAAGAACTTAAAACGTTTCTTCAAGTGCAGTTGCCAAAAACATCAAGCGCTATGATGAAACTGGCTCTCATGAGGATCACAACAGGAATGGAAGACCCAGAGATACCTCTAAAAATTGCTGTAAAGAAACCACTACTAAAAGGACACCAATAAGAAGAGACTTGCTTGGGCCAAGAAACACAAGCAATGGACATTAGACTGGTGGAAATCTGTCCTTTGGTCCAAATTTGAGTTTTGGATTCCAACAGCCGTGTCTTTGTGAGACGCAGAGTAGGTGAACGGATGATCTCCGCATGTGTGGTTCCCACCGTGAAGCATGAAGTAGGTGGTGTTATGGTGACGCTGTCAGGGATTTATTTAGAATCTAAGGCACACTTAACCAGCATGGCTACCACAGCATTCTGCAGCAATACACCATCCCATCTGGATTGCGCATAGTGGGACTATCATTTGTTTTTCAACATGACAATGACCCAACACACCTCCAGGCTGTGTAAGGGCTATTTGACCAAGGAGGAGAGTGATGAGTGCTGCATCAGATGACCTGGCCTCCACAATCCCCCGTCCTCAACCAAACTGAGATGGTTTGGGATGAGTTGTACTGCAGAGAAGGAAAAGCAGCCAACAAATGCTCAGCGTATGTGGGAAATCCTTTAACCTCTTTTGAAGACTGCAGGTTTCGAGAACACCAAGAGTGTGCAAAGCTGTCAAGGCGAAGGGTGGCTACTTTGAAGAATCTCCCAATTTTTTGGTTACTACATGATTCCATGTGTGTTATTGCAGTTTTGATGCCTTCACTATTATTCTACTATGTAGAAAATAGTTTAAAAAAAAAAAAAATAAAATAAAAACTTGAGTAGGTGGGTCCTAACTTTTGACTGGCACTGTATATTAGGTCATGTTTTATGTGGACCCCAGGAAGAGTAGCTGATTCTTTTGCAGCTTTTGGAGCCTAATAAATACCAAATATACATTTGAGTAATTTAGCACATGCTCTAATCCAAAGTGATTTACAGTAGTGAGTGCATACCTTTTCATACTGGTCCCCCATGGGAATCGAACTCGCAACCCTGGCGTTGCAAACGCCATGCTCTACCAACTGAACCACACGGGCCCTGTAATGAAGCAGCCAATAAAACATACATTATCAAACATTTGCCAAAAAGCAATTTGCGGGAAAACATTTTAAACAGCACACCTTATAACAGTTCCTTGTGACAGATGAAAATCTGTTAGACATTTAGAAAGAGGTGGGGAGGATATATAAAATGCAATAACTAGGATGGGTTGCTAATATGACTAGGATTGTGCCTTTGGCTTCTGGAAAACAAAAGAAAGTTGATATGAAAACCAATAGAACAGGAGAGAGATGACATAGCGGTAGGTCCAATAGGGAAGTAAATGAAAAATGATACAGTCCCTTCAGAAAGTATTCACACCCCACTTTCTCCACATATTGTTGTGTTACAGCTAGAATTTTAAATATATTAAAATGAGATTTTTGGTTACTGGCCTGCACACATTTTTTAAATGAATAAAAAATAAAGTTTAAATTGTCTTGTGTTAGCACATATTCAACCCCTTTGTTATGACAGGCCTAAATAAGTTCAGGAATAAAAATAATTGCTCAACAAGTCATAATTAGTTGCATGGACTCACTTGTGTGCAATAATAGTAATTCAAAAAGAATGTCAAACTCTCATCTCTGTACCCCACACATACAGATAATTGTAAAGGTCCCTCAGTCGAGCAGTGAATTTCAAACAAACAGATTAAACCACAACGAACAAGGAGGTTTTCCAATGTCTCGCAAAGGGAACCTATTGGTAGTTAGGTAAAAAAATATATATTGACTATCCCTTTGAGCATGTTGAAGTTATTAATTACACTTTGGATGGTGTATTAATACTCCGTCACTCCAAAATGTACAGGCGTCCTTCCAAAATCAGTTTCCAGAAAAGAGGGAAACCGTACAGGGATTTCACCAAGAGGCCAATTGTGACTTTTAAACAGTTCGAGTTTAATGGTTGTGATTGGACAAAACTGAGGATGGCTCAACATCATTGCAGTTACTTCACAATACTAACCTAATTGACAAAGTGAAAATAAGCTTGTACAGTTTGCTGCAATGCACTAAAGTAATAGCGCGAAAAAAATCTGGCAAAGCCAGTAACTTTGTCCTGAATACAGAAAGTGTTATGTTTGGGACAAATCCAATACATTACTGAGTACTACTCTGCATATGTTCAAGCACAGTCCTGGCTGCATCATGTTATGGGTATGCTTGTAATCATTAAGGACTGGGGAGCTTCAGGATAAAAAAAAGAAAGAAACCGGCAAAATCCTAGAGGAAAGCATGGTTCAGTCTGCTTTCAGTCTGCTTTCCACCAGACACTGGGAGATTTATTTACATTTTAGCAGGACAATAACCTAGACCACAAAAACAAAAAAGTTATTATTGAAATTAAACTGTTCCATGAATGATTTTTCATATGAAAAAATCATAACTGGCACGCAGAACAGTTATAAAATGGTAAGCTTCCCCGAACTTGAAACTCACGTGCCGCCTATGAAGTCTTAATAAAATAATTGCGAAAAACAGCACTGTCGTTGCACCAACGCCTTTCTTAAAATCAATAGACAAGTATATATTTTTAAACCTGCATATTTAGTTAATATTGCCTGCTAACATGAATTTATATTAAACTAACGAAATTGTGTCACTTCTCTTGCGTTCATTGCACGCAGAGTCAGGGTATATGCAACAGTTTGGGCCGCCTGGCTAGGTGCGAACTAATTTGCCAGAATTGTACGTAATTATGACATAACATTTAAGGTTGTGCAATGTAACAGGAATATATAGACTGTTGGATGCCACCCGTTAGATAAAATACAGAATGGTTCCGTATTTCACCGAAAGAATAAACATTTTATTTTCAAAATGATAGCTTCTGGATTTGACCATACTAATGACCTACATTACATTACATTTAAGTCATTTAGCAGACGCTCTTATCCAGAGCGACTTACAAATTGGTGCATTCACCTTATGACATCCAGTAGAATAGTCACTTTACAATAGTGCATCTAAATCTTAAAGGGGGGTGAGAAGGATTACATTACTTATCCTATCCTAGGTATTCCTTAAAGAGGTGGGGTTTCAGGTGTCTCCGGAAGGTGGTGATTGACTCCGCTGTCCTGGCGTCGTGAGGGAGTTTGTTCCACCATTGGGGGGCCAGAGCAGCGAACAGTTTTGACTGGGCTGAGCGGGAACTGTACTTCCTCAGTGGTAGGGAGGCAAGCAGGCCAGACCTAAGGCTCGTATTTCTGTGTGTTATGTTATAATTAAGTTTATGATTTGATATAGCAGTCTGAGCAATGGTCGGCAGCAGCAGGCTCGTAAGCATTCATTCAAACAGCACTTTCGCGCGTTTTACCAGCAGCTCTTCGCTGTGCTTCAAGCATTGAGCTGTTTATGACCTCAAGCCTATCAACTCCCGAGATAAGGCTGGTGTAACCGATGTGAAATGCCTAGCTAGTTAGCGGGGTGTGCACTAATAGCGTTTCAAACGGCACTCGCTCTGAGACTTGGAGTAGTTGTTCCCCTTGCCCTGCAAGGGCCGCGGCTTTTGTGGAGCGATGGGTAACGATGCCTCGAGGGTGGCTGTTGTCGATGTGTCCCTGGTTCGAGCCCAGGTAGGGGTGAGGAGAGGGATGGAAGCTATACTGTTACACTGGCAATACTAAAGTGCCAGTAAGAACATCCAATAGTCAAACGGTATAGGAAATACAAAAATGGTATGGAGAGAAATAGTCCTTTAATAACCTCAACCTAAAACTTCTTACCTGGGAATATTGAAGTCTCATGTTAAAAGGAACCAGTTTTCATTTGTTCTCATGTTCTGAGCAAGGAACTTAAACATCTTTCTTTTTTTTTTTTACATGGCACATATTGCACTTTTACTTTCTTCTCCAACACTTTGTTTTTGCATTATTTAAACCAAATTGAACATGTTTCATTAATTATTTGAGGCTAAATTGATTTGATAGATGTATTATATTAAGTTAAAATAAAAAGGTGTTCATTCAGTATTGTTTTAATTGTAATTTTTACAACATGTTTTTGCTTTAAATCATAAAAAAATAACGGCTGATTGATCGGGAGTAGCTTTTTTTGGTCCTCCAATAAATCGGTATCAGCGTTAAATCATAAATCGGTTGACCTCCAATGTTGAAATTTAACATTTATTTTAAATCGAGGCCTGCGAAACTTGACAAAAAGTATTGATTCAGTAGCCAACCATTATCCAACACCTTGAGGTGTGATAAGCATAGCTAAAGACCAGACTAAGATAGCCTTATATCCAGGAAGGGAGCAGCAAGTTGAAATGGCAGAGAGGGTTTTGAGAAACAAGGAATGGCTGATGTGTGTACAAAATGAAACCCGGGAACAATGCAGCAAGCCTTTCCAGGAACACGGTCAACACATTTTACATACGCAGGATGCCAAACTACATGCTTGGGGTTCCACGTTCATTTTGATGAATATGGGACACTGAGAAGAAATGAAGCCATTTTTAACTCCCTCCAGTTTGCTCAGTCTCCATTAATGTGCCCAGTCAATGGCCTGTGGATCTATTCAACTGCAGGCAGCCCACAGGACATGAATAATGAAGGGCAACTCACACAAAAGCCTAAATCACCATTGTGCCGTCACCTAACAGAGAAGATTGCGTGTTTAATTTACTGTGCTGCATTAGTCTCAGTTCTGCCCAGCTTAGTTTCGCAATTTCAATGACTGAATAGTCCAGGTATATATTTATCAATATGCTTTTCTCCCAATACCATGAATCATTAAGGCTGTACCTGCTGCAGTGTGTGCGCGCACGGATGTGTGTGTGTGTGTGTGTGTGTGTGTCTGCACGCGCACACAAATGTCATAAGGTCTCTGACAGACCACAGCTTGAGAAACAAAAGCAGGGTGAAAAGAAACCATCAACATTTTAGCTACAAAGCTTATTGGGCCATATACAATGTAGTTCACTAATGTGATAAATATAAAAAAAAATGTATTGATAGTTATTGTAATATTATTTTTGATGCTAGTATAAACTATGAAAAAATAAACTATGACCCCCTTCCCTGAAAGCCCACATATAAGTCTTCTGTTTACACCTACAAAGCTGTGCAGGGCTTGTTAGAATGGAGAGATGAATCTGTACAGAATAACTGAGGGAAATGAATCGATTCTCCACAAAAATCATCCATGACGTTTTCCTGAAATTTCCAATACCTTTAACACATTTCAACATCATTACATTATTTGAAACATTTGTTTATGATACCTCAGGCTGATGGCAGAACCCACAGTTAGGACACTGTAGTCGGTGTTCGAGGTCGACCGATTAATCGGAATGGCCAATAATTAGGGCCGATTTCAAGTTTTCATAACAATTGGGAATGGGTATTTTTTTTATATATACACCTTTATTTAACTAGGCAAGTCAGTTAAGAACACATTCTTATTTTCAATGACGGCCTAGGAACGGTGGGTTAACTGCCTTGTTCAGGGGCAGAACGACAGAGTCACCTTGTCAGCTCGGGGGATTCAATCTTGCAACCTTACAGTTAACTAGTCCAACGCAATAACGACCTGCCTCTCTCTCCTTGCAGTCCACAAGGAGACCGCCTGTTACGCGAATGCAGTAAGCCAAGGTAAGTTGCTAGCTAGCATTAAACGTATCTTATAAAAAAAACAATCAATCATAATCATTAGTTAACTACACTTGGTTGATGATATTACTAGATATTATCTACAGTGTCCTGTGTTGCGTATAATCTGACTGAGCATACAAGCATCTAAGTATCTGACTGAGCGGTGGTAAGCATAAGCAGGCGTGTAAACATTGTGCGTTTTGCCAGCAGCTCTTCATTGTGCGTCAAGCTTTGCGCGGTTTATGACTTCAAGCCCATCAACTCCCGAGATGAGGCTGGTGTAACCGAAGTGAAATGGCTAGCTAGTTAGCGCGCGCTAAGAGAGTTTCAAACATCACCCGCTCTGAGCCTGTTGTTGTTTCCCTTGCTCTGCATGGGTAACGCTGCTTCGAGGGTGGCTATGTCGTTGTGTCCCTGGTTCGAGCCCAGGGAGGAGCGAGGAGAGGGATGGAAGCTATACTGTTACACTGGGAATACTAAAGTGCCAATAACAACATCCAATAGTCAAAGGTTAATGAAATACAAATGGTAGAGGGAAACAGTCGTATAATAACTACAACCTAAAACTTCTTACCTGGGAATATTGAAGACTCATGTTAAAAGGAACCACCAGCTTCCATATGTTCTCATGTTCTGAGCAAGGAACCTGAAGTGTTAGCTTTCTTACATAGCACATATTGCACTTTTACTTTCCTCGAACACTGTTTTTGCATTATTTAAACTATATTGAACATGTTTGTTTCATTATTTACTTGAGGCTAAATTGATTTTATTGATGTATTATATTAAGGTCAAATAAGTGTTCATTCAGTATTGTTGTAATTGTCATTATTACAAATATATTTTTATTTTAAAATCGGTATCGGCTTTTTTGGTCCTCCAATAAATCGGTATTGAAAAATCATAATCGGTCGACCTCTAGTCGGAGTCCTATGTACAGTGGGGCCAAAAACGTATTTAGTCAGCCACCAATTGTGCAAGTTCTCCCACTTAAAAAGATGAGGCCTGTAATTTTCATCATAGGTAGACTTCAACTATGAGAAAAAATGAGAAGAAAAGAAATCCAGAAAATCACATTGTAGGATTTTTAATGAATTTATTTGCAAATTAAATCAAATTGTATTTGTCACATACACATGGTTAGCAGATGTTAATGTGAGTGTAGTGAAATGCTTGTGCTTCTAGTTCCGACAATTATGGTGGAAAATAAGTATTTGTTCAATAACAAAACATTTCTCAATACTTTGTTATATACCCTTTGTTGGCAATGACAGAGGTCAAACGTTTTCTTCACTATGTTTTCACACACTGTTGGTATTTTGGCCCATTCCTCTATGCAGATCTCCTCTAGAGCAGTGATGGGGGCTGTTGCTGGGCAACACAGACTTTCAACTCCCTCCAAAGATTTTCTATGGGGTTGAGATCTAGAGACTGGCTAGGCCACTCCAGGACCTCGAAATGCTTCTTACGAAGCCACTCCTTCGTTGCCCGGGCGGTGTGTTTGGGATCAACGTCATGCTGAAAGACCCAGCCATGTTTCATCTTCAATGCCCTTGCTGATGGGAGGTTCACTCACTCTCACGATACGTGGCCCCATTCATTCTTTCCTTTACACGGATGAGTTGTCCTGGTCCCTTTGCAGAAAAACAGCTCCAAAGCATGATGTTTCCACCCCCATGCTTCACAGTAGGTATGGTGTTCTTTGGATGCAACTCAGCATTCTTTGTCCTCCAAACATGACGAGTTGAGTTTTTACCAAAAAGTTCAATTTTGGTTTCATCTGACCTTATGACATTCAATCTTCATCTGGATCATCCAAATGCTCTCTAGCAAACTACAGACGGGCTTGGACATGTACTGGCTTAAGCAGGGGGACACACTGCAGGATTTGAGTCCCTGGCGGCGTAGCGTGTTACTGATGGTTGGCTTTTTAATTTTGGTCCCAGGTCTCTGCAGGTCATTCACTAGGTCCACCTGTGTGGTTCTGGGATTTTTGCTCACCGTTCTTGTGATCATTTTGACCCCACGGGGTGAGATCTTGCGTGGAGCCCCAGATCGAGGGAGATTATCAGTGGTCTTGTATGTCTTCCATTTCCTAATAATTGCTCCCACAGTTGATTTCTTCAAACCAAGCTGCTTATCTATTGCAGATTCAGTCTTCCCAGCCTGATGCAGGTCTACAATTTTGTTTCTGGTGTCCTTTGACAGCTCTTTGTTCTTGGCCATAGTGGAGTTTGGAGTGTGACTGTTTGAGGTTGTGGACAGGTGTCTTGTATACTGATAACAAGTTCAAACAGGTGTCATTAATACAGGTAACGAGTGGAGGACAGAGAAGCCTCTTAAAGAAGAAGTTACAGGTCTGTGAGAGCCATAAATCTTGCTTGTTTGAAGGTGACCAAATACTTATTTTCCACCATCATTTGCAAATAAATTCATTAAAAATCCTAGTGTAATCTTGTGGAGAAAAAAAAAAAATCTTCCATTTTGTTGGTCATAGTTGAAGTGTACCTATGATGAAAATTACAGGCCTCATCTTTTTAAGTGGGAGAACTTGCACAATTGGTGGCTGACTAAATCATTTTTTGCCCCACTGTACTACCATCTACGTCACTTAAAGTTTTTCAGCTTGTTAAATCATCAATGTCAGCTGACATGGTCAGACATCACCACAGGCACAGTGCAGGCCTGTACCCAATAAAGACTGATGTGGTCCGAGTCTTGTCCTTTGGCAAGGCGGGCCAGCCAGGGTAATTTGTGGCTCATCTTGGCTCCCATCTCAATGCTTGCACTGGAATCTCATCTGCTAGAGAACAACAGCAGTCTCTCTGTAGCATGATTGAGATCGAGAGATGGGATTTTAGATTTATCTAGGCAAGTCAGTTAAGAACAAATTCTTATTTACAATGATGGCCTAGGAACAGTGGGTTAACTGCCTTGTTCAGGGGCAGAACAACTTCTCCCTGGCTCTGCTGTGTTAACAGACCATAGATACAATGGTAGCAGCAGCAGGCAGCAGCTTACAAAAGTCTTGTCTGGAGAGCAGAGCAGAGAGCACAGCATGACAATGACGCTATGAACTGAGCTCTTGAATTTGCAGAGCCAGCAGTAGCCGCCAAAGCATTACCAGCTCTGTTATGGGCCATTATCCTCCCGTTCACACAGATCTGGCACTGGCCTCAACTAATGTGCAGGCAGACAGCAGGGTGATGCTGCTATCTATGCCCGCCTGGCACACACACACACACACACACGGCAGAACCACAGAGACCACGTTTCTAAAAAAAGGCGCCATGGCAGGCAGGGCGATCTATCAATGCCTCTGCTTTGACAGATGCCCAACAGGTTGACTGACCAACAGGTAAAAAAAAAAGTCCCCAGATATACAAGCACAAAGAAACAGAGACATGCATGCACACAAGCTACATTTGTGAGCTAGTTGGTGTAGTACTCTTTGCTGAAGTGACCCCAGGCTAGCTTTTGTCAGCAGGGTGAAGCTGCTATAACAATAATATTAATAGCGTTTTTTCTGGCAGGGTGGGAAAATAACTTTTTGGTCAAACAGCTACTGTGTCAGGTAGAAAAATCTGCCAGCCACTCAGATTTTTTTACCAGCCAAAATATATTTTGCGCCATAATTACATACACAAAATAAAAGGATGAGAATGCTTTCTGTTTTCTGAAACAAGAAATTGTTATTTTTTTTATTTTTTTTATTTCACCTTTATTTAACCATGTAGGCTAGTTGAGAACAAGTTCTCATTTGCAACTGTGACCTGGCCAAGATAAAGCATAGCAGTGTGAACAGACAACAGAGGTACACATGGAGTAAACAATTAACAAGTCAATAACACAGTAGGAAAAAGAAGGGAGTCTATATACATTGTGTGCAAAAGGCATGAGGTAGGCGAATAATTACAATTTTGCAGATTAACACTGGAGTGATAAATGATCAGATGGCCATGTACAGGTAGAGATATTGGTGTGCAAAAGAGCAGAAAAGTAAATAAATAAAAACAGTATGGGGATGAGGTAGGTAAAAATGGGTGGGCTATTTACCGATAGACTATGTACAGCTGCAGCAATCGGTTAGCTGCTCAGATAGCAGATGTTTGAAGTTGGTGAGGGAGATAAAAGTCTCCAACTTCAGCGATTTTTGCAATTCGTTCCAGTCACAAGCAGCAGAGAACTGGAACGAAAGGCGGCCAAATTAGATGTTGGCTTTAGGGATGATCAGTGAGATACACCTGCTGGAGCGCGTGCTACGGGTGGGTGTTGCCATCGTGACCAGTGAACTGAGATAAGGCGGAGCTTTACCTAGCATGGACTTGTAGATGACCTGGAGCCAGTGGGTCTGGCGACGAATATGTAGCGAGGGCCAGCCGACTAGAGCATACAGGTCGCAGTGGTGGGTGGTATAAGGTGCTTTAGTGACAAAACGGATGGCACTGTGATAAACTGCATCCAGTTTGCTGAGTAGAGTGTTGGAAACTATTTTGTAGATGACGTCGCCGAAGTCGAGGATCGGTAGGATAGTCAGTTTTACTAGGGTAAGTTTGGCAGCATGAGTGAAGGAGGCTTTGTTGCGGAATAGAAAGCAGACTCTAAATTTGATTTTAGATTGGAGATGTTTGATATGAGTCTGGAAGGAGAGTTTGGTTAAGGGCAGCAATTGGTTGAAGAGCATGCACTTATTTTTTACTAGCATTTAAAAGGAAGTTGGAGGCCACGGAAGGAGTGTTGTATGGCGTTGAAGCTCGTTTGGAGGTTTGTTAGCACAGTGTCCAAAGAAGGGCCAGGTGTATACAGAATGGTGTCATCTGCGTAGGTGGATCAGAGAATCACCAGCAGCAAGAGCGACATCATTGATATATACAGAGAAAAGAGTCGGCCCGAGCATTGAGCCCTGTGGCTCCCGCAGACTGACAGAGGTCCTCCGATTTGACACACGGAACTCTGAGAAATAGTTGGTGAACCAGGCGAGGCAGTCATTTGAGAAACCAAGGCTATGGAGTCTGCCTTGACCGTGGCTGAGGTGCACCTATGACCAGCTCGGAAAACAGATTGCACTGTGGAGAAGATACGGAATGGTCGGTGACCTATATGGATAATCTCCCATATACATCTACAGGAATAAGACAGATCGTGCTTCTGTTGCCGTGTGTTTAAATTGTATACTGATGCCGTGAGCACCAAGCCTCATGCAATCAAAACTTGTGATTAACAATTGCAAAAAATATATATAATAATCTTTGCTGTGCTAAAGCCTTTACACTTTTTTTCAATATAAATACCAAAGGCTGTTCTAATTTATTTAGTTTGCACTATTCCAAATTTTATTTAAAAAAAGAATAACAATTTTCTTGAACTCTGTTATTTTTATTATAATAATGTCATGATCATCAGCAGGCTTAATATATATATAATATATATATATTTTTTTTTACTTAAGTATTACATAAGCATTCAGACCCTTTGCTATGAGACTCGAAAATGAGCTCCGGTGCATCCTGTTTCCATTGATCATCCTTAAGATGTTTCTACAACTTGAAATGTTTGCAAATGTATTAAAAATAGAAAAATGATTTTACAGTTACATAAGTATGCAGACCCTTTACTCAGTTCTTTGTTGAAAGTCCTTTGGCAGGGATTACAGCCTAGACTTTTCTTGGGTATGACCTCCCTGAACAAGGACCAAGCTTGTAGCGTCATACACAAGAAGACGCAAGGCTGTATTCACTGCCAAAAATGCTTCAACAAAGTACTGAGTAAAGGGTCTGCATAGTTGTGTAAATGTAATATCAGTTTTAAATTTTTAATACATTTGCTAACATTTCTACAAACCGGTTTTTGCTTTGTCATTATGGGGTAGTGTGTAGACTGATGAGAAACTATTTAAACCATTTTAGAATAAGACTAACGTAACAAAATGTGGAAAGTCAAGGGGTCTGAATACTTTCTGAATGCACCCTATTTCAATACTTATATACAGTCGTGGCCAAAAGTTGAGAATGACTAAATAATTTTCACAAAGTCTGCTGCCTCATTTTGTATGATGGCAATTTGCATATACTCCAGAATGTTATGAAGAGTGATCAGATGAATTGCAATTAATTGCAAAGTCCCTCTTTGCCATGCAAATTAACAGAATCCCCAAAAACATTTCCACTGCATTTCAGCCCTGCCACAAAAGAAGCAACTGATATCATGTCTCTCATTAACACAGGTGTGAGTGTTGACAAGGCTGGAGATCACTCTGTCATGCTGATTGAAGCATCCAGTCTGTTATTTGAACTAAAAAATAAAAATAAAAAAAAATAAAAAGAGGGTGGTGCTTGGAATCATTGTTCTTCCTCTGTCAACCATGGTTACCTGCAAGGAAACACGTGCAGTCATCATTGATTTGCACAAATAGGGCTTCACAGGCAAGGATATTGCTGCCAGTAAGATTGCACCTAAATCAAACATTTATCGGCTCATCAAGAACTTCAAGGAGAGCGGTTCAATTGTTGTGAAGAAGGCTTCAGGGCACCCAAGAAAGTCCAGCAAGCGCCCGGACAGTCTCCTAAAATTGATTCAGCTGTGGGATCGGGTCACCACCAGACCAGAGCAGAGCTTGCTCAGGAATGCAGCAGGCAAGTGTGAGTGCATTTGCACGCAGAGTGAGGCGGAGACTTGGAGCATGGCATGGTGTCAAGAAGGGCAGCAAAGAAGCCACTTCTCTCCAGGAAAAGCATCAGGGACAAACTGATTCTGCAAAAGGTACAGGAATTGGACTGCTGAGGACTGGGGTAAAGTCATTTTCTCTGATGATTCCCCTTTCCGATTGTTTGGGGCATCCGGAAAAAAAGCTTGTCCGGAGAAGACAAGGTGAGCACTACCATCAGTCCTGTGCCATGCCAACAGTAAAGCATCCTTAGAACATTCATGTGTGGGGTTGCTTCTCAGCCAAGGGAGTGGGCTCACTCACAATTTTGCCTAAGAACACAGCCATGAATAAAGAATGGTACCAACACATCCTCCGAGAGCAACTTCTCACAACCATCCAGCAACAGTTTGGTGACAAACAATGCCTTTTCCAGCATGATGGAGCACCTTGCCATAAGGCAAAAGTGATAACTAAGTGGCTCGGAGAACAAAACATCGATATTTTGGGTCCATAGCCAGGAAACTTCCCAGACCTTAATCCCATTGAGAACTTGTGGTCAATCCTCAAGAGGTGGGTGGACAAACAAAAACCCACAAATTCCAAGCATTGATTATACAAGAATGGGCTACCATCAGTCAGGATGTGGCTCCGAAGTTAATTGGCAGCATGCCAGGGCAGATTGCAGAGGTCTTGAAAAAGAAGGGTCAACACTGCAAATATTGACTCTTTGCATCAACTTCATGTAATGGTCAATAAAAGCCTTTGACACTTATGAAATGCTTGGAATTTTACTTCAGTATTCCATAGTAACATCTGACAAAAATATCTAAAGTCACTAAAGCAGCAAACTTTGTGAAAATTAATATTTGTGTCATTCAACTTTTGGCCACGACTGTAGGCTACTGTAGCAATCACTTTTGTTTAGGTCATCACAAGTCATTCATGATTTGAAATACAAATTTAGTTTTATAATAAAAGCGACCATTGAATAATTACATGCTGACCAGACAAGTCAGTCGCAAAATTTAGAAATCCATGTTATTCAATTATTACACCCACACTGCACACGCGCCAACGAGCGTCTGCTATGCCAAGGGCTAAAATAGAACTCCTTTCTATTTCTGACTAGAAACTGCCTCTCCAATCTTCTCATTGGTTTATAGAAGCAGGCACCCACGTGCCATCTCCTCATTGGTTATACCCACATGGGTGATTGAAAGACGAAATGTTTTGCCGGTTGTCGTGGTAATACTATGAAAGTGTAGATGCCAATCACCATATGTTCAAAGATGAAAAAGCCTGGAAGGAGGAGAGATGACTAGAAACGATTTGGTTGGCCGTTATGTGTGGATTAATTGTCGGAGTAGAGGACCTTGTTATTTTACCTGAAATGCACAACTCAATGTTTATATCCCAGGACAAATTAGCTATCAACAGCAAGCTTACTAGCTAAATTGCCATACATGTTTAATGCTTTTTCTGACCTGTCCCCAAATTAATGTCATTGGTTCAGAGTTTGTTTTGATATTTTAACCTGTGTGTCGTAATCGCGTTTGATGTAGGGGGACAATATTGATTTATGCACAATGGCGCGCAGCCGGTTTGGGTTCCGTGTTAGCGTAAACAATAAGTTAACCATTTCATTTTGGAAACTGCATTCACAAATTAATGTGACTGTTTTTAGTCTTTGCTGTAATATAGGATTCACAATTTTTTTGTACGCTTATAATTGATTTAGTGTTGTTTACATTGCTCTAAAAGGTAAAAAAATAATGAGCAATCGGGGGAGAAGAGCCTTAGTCAGGGAGGTGACCAAAACCTCAATGGTCACTGACAGAGCTAAAAAGTTATTCTGTGGAAATGGCAGAACCTTCCAGAAGGACAAGCATCTCTGCAGCACCAAATCAGGCCTTTATGGTAGAGTGGCCAGATGGATGCCCCTCAGTAAAAAGGCACGTGACAGCCCGCTAGGAGTTTACCAAATGGCACCTAAAGGGAGTCTTAAACCATGAAAAACAAGATTCTCTGGTGTGATGAAACCAAGCTTGAATCCTTTGGCCTGAATGCCAAGCGTCACGTCTGGAACAAACCTGGCACCATCCCTACGGTAAAACATGGTGGTGGCAGCATCATGCTGTGAAGATGTTTTTCAGCAGCAAGGACTGGGAGACTAGTCAGGATTGAGGCAAAGATGAACGGCGCAAAGTACAGAGAGATCCTTGATAAACCTGTTACAGAGTGCTCAGGACCTCAGACTGGGGCAAAGGGTCCCACGCTGTGCTTGTTCCTTACCCAATTTTTCTTGATCTCCAGTATTTTCTACATCTCGTCAAATTTATTCCATTCATCTGACTTCCCCCAACTCTTGAGCAACCAGTAAACAATTCCCGTTTCTAGTTTGTCACGTCCTCTGCACCCATTTTGCTGTCGCGTGTGTTACGGTGTTCAGTTTGTTTTAACCCATTTATTGATGCGATTTTGATATGCTATTGGGCAAGTTCATGTGATGCAAACATTTGTCACAGAGAGAGCGCTTGGGTTGAGGCAATGTTTTTCCTAAACAAATCCGGGACTTCGGTAACAGAACGTTTCAGTCTAAAATGGCTGTAATCATGTTACATCTTCAGCAACACGGACATCGCGATAAACCCTGTTGATGTTCTGTGATGGTCGCTGCAGCAAGGAGGAGTGACAGACAACGGGTGCTAGTCAGTCACTCGCCGTCTTTTTTTTTTAAACATCGCAGCAAGTCTAAGCTCGACCCAATCAAATCAATTGCTGGTCGGACTACATGGGACTAGGGACAGCCCTAGTCTTATTCTGATGACATTATGATCGATGCTTGACTGACATTTGACAAATATTCTTGCTCTTATCCATAGACTAGCCTACCCGCACTGTATTTGCAAGGTTTTGGGCGAGAGTGCAAATGTTTGTGACAAAGTATGGGTAGAGTTCAAAATGCAATGGAAAGTTTATGTACCAAATAAAAATCCAAAGCCAATGTACCAAAGAAGTACATTATGTGCACCATGTCGTTATGCAATGATTTATGGTGGAAACCCAAATGGTGACTATTTGCATATTTTACTTTGAGGATTCTAGACTATTCAGGTGAAAATCTGTCACCAATTGAATGGAAACCTAGCGAGTGACTGACGAGATGAAAACTACCAATGCGCTACCAAATTTCACAATTGCACCTTGTGGATTCTACATTTACAAATCTCAAAAGTTAGCTTAAAGTCTGACAGAATTCCCGCAGTGTGCCTATTGAGTATGGGTGGGCTGCCACTGGTAATGAAGAGGTTTCACTGCCTGCCTGGACAGGCTGGGAGGAGAATGAGCCTGGCTTTTTACAGCAGTGTGGATGTACTCAAAAAAAATAAATTGATACCATCGTTTTATGGAGAGGGGGATGATTAACTAACTACAAAAGAGCTCTTTCACTGGAAATGTCAGCCGTCAAGCTGAGAGACTGTCCGACTGGGCAATAGAGTCGATGAAATCCAAGTTACAAAATGGATGTGGAAAAATGTCATGGAATTGTATGACACTGCCACAATATCCCCACACAAATTGTGAAACGCAATAGGTCTCATGTGGTAAAAAAGATTTGGCCGACAGTGTGTACATGTACGAATGCCAGACCAATGTGAAATGTACCACAATAGACAGTATGAACACCATAACACAATTCATAGTAGCCTAAGTATTCAACCACCTCCTATAAAACAGTCTTCAAATGGATTGATAGACAAAGTTCATGTTAAACTATAGCTTTGTCTTTCACACAGAGATCAGAAAACAATGCTATGTAGGCTAAATCTGATCATAATCGCAATGTCTAAATCAATAGTCTATTCAATCACATTCAATAACAGCTCCGTGATTAGTCTTAAAACCTCTTAAGGAAGCTGCGAATTTTCGCAGCTTTTTGTTAAAAATCGCGCAACATTTCAGCGCCCTGCTATCCATGCCAGGAATGTAGTATATGCATATGATTAGTATGTGTGGATAGAAAACACTCAGACGTTTCTAAAACTGGTTAAATCACGGCTGTGACTATAACAGAACGTGCGTTTCATCGAAAAGTGCAGGAAAATCTGATCACTGAAAATGGGAAAATATATCCATGCGCAACTTCAACCAATTGTTAAAAGTGACCCACATTGAATGGGGCCGATGTTACAATACCTACAGTTTCCACACCATGTCAACAGTCTTGTCATTTGTCTCGGATTTGTTTCTTGGTCAAACCGAAACAAGGAAGCAGATTTCTTCCGGTCTCCGACAGGATGTTTTGGTTGAGAAATATCCGGACATGATTTCAACATTTACATTTACATTTAAGTCATTTAGCAGACGCTCTTATCCAGAGCGACTTACAAATTGGTGCATTCACCTTATGATATCCAGTGGAACAGCCACTTTACAATAGTGCATCTATATAATAATAATAATAATAATATATGCCATTTAGCAGACGCTTTTATCCAAAGCGACTTACAGTCATGTGTGCATACATTCTACGTATGGGTGGTCCCGGGATCGAACCCACTACCCTGGCGTTACAAGCACCATGCTCTACCAACTGAGCTACAGGACCCACCAAGATCTAAATCTTAAAGGGGGGTGAGAAGGATTACTTATCCTATCCTAGGTATTCCTTAAAGAGGTGGGGTTTCAGGTGTCTCCGGAAGGTGGTGATTGACTCCGCTGTCCTGGCGTCGTGAGGGAGTGTGTTCCACCATTGGGGGGCCAGAGCAGCGAACAGTTTTGACTGGGCTGAGCGGGAACTGTATTTCCTCAGTGGTAGGGAGGCGAGCAGGCCAGAGGTGGATGAACGCAGTGCCCTTGTTTGGGTGTAGGGCCTGATCAGAGCCTGGAGGTACTGAGGTGCCGTTCCCTTCACAGCTCCGTAGGCAAGCACCATGGTCTTGTAGCGGATGCGAACTTAAACTGGAAGCCAGTGGAGAGAGCGGAGGAGCGGGGTGACGTGAGAGAACTTGGGAAGGTTGAACAACAGACGGGCTGCGGCGTTCTGGATGAGTTGTAGGGGTTTAATGGCACAGGCAGGGAGCCCAGCCAACAGCGAGTTGCAGTAATCCAGACGGGAGATGACAAGTGCCTGGATTAGGACCTGCGCCGCTTCCTGTGTGAGGCAGGGTCGTACTCTGCGGATGTTGTAGAGCATGAACCTACAGGAACGGGCCACCGCCTTGATGTTAGATGAGAACGACAGGGTGTTGTCCAGGATCACGCCAAGGTTCTTAGCGCTCTGGGAGGAGGACGTGGAGGAGGACGTGGAGCTAAAGAATAAACATCGCCCCGTGATAATTTTGATAGATTATTAACGTTTACTAATACCTAAAGTTGCATTACAAAAGTATTTCGAAGTGTTTTGTGAAAGTTTATCGTCAACTTTTTTAATTTAAAAAAATTACGTTGCGTTATCAAACTCAGTTTTTTCCTTGATTACACAGTCTTCATAGATCGATATCTAGGCTATATATGGACCGCTTTAATCTAAAAAAAAATACCCAAATAAATGTTTATGGGACATCTAGGAGTGCCAAGAAAGAATCTTGTCAAAGGTAATGAATGTTTTATATTTTATTTCTGTGTTTTGGGTAGCGCCGGCTAACGCAAAACCTGTCGTGTTAGGTGACGTTGCAGTATTTTGGGGGTACATGCTATCAGATAATAGCTTCTCATGCTTTTGCCGAAAAGCATTTTACAAATCTGACTTGGTGGATAGATTCACAACGAGTGTAGCTTTAATTCACTACCTTGAATGTGTATTTTAATGAAAGTTTAATGAAAGTTTGAGTTTTATCAAAAACTATAGGTGGCGCTCTGAAATTCCGCTGAGTGATGTTCCTGCGACATCCTTAAGAAGCTTAGCCTCATTTAAAAAGAAAACAGACCTAAAATCTTCAGGAATATTAAACTGGTGAGGGACTTCAAATATAACCGATTATCCATTCTAGGCTGTTTTTTCCTGATTAAATTATACAATAGCCGATAATATTAAGGTCTCACAGCAGCCTCCTTGCATTTCTCAGATAACAATGGCCTTGGTCTCTAAATTCCAAATCTGAGATTTAGGTACAGTTGAAGTCGGAAGTTTAGACACCTTAGCCAAATACATTTAAACTCAGTTTCTCACAATTCCTGACATTTAATCCTAGTCAAAATTTAGGATCACCACTTTATTTTAAGAAATGTGAAATGCCATAATAATAGTAGAGAATTATTTACTTCAGCTTTTATTTATTTCATCACATTCCCAGTGGGTCAGAAGATTACAGACACTCAATTAGTATTTGGTAGCATTGTCTATAAATTGTTTAACTTGGGTCAAACATTTCAGGTAGCCTTCCAAAATAAATTGGGTGAATTTTGGCCCATTCCAGAGCTGGTGTAACTGAGTCAGGTTTGTAGAACTCCTTGCTCGCACACGCTTTTTCAGTTCTGCCCACACATTTTATACCATGATTGAGGTCAGGGCTTTGTGATGGCCACTCCAATATCTTGACTTTGTTGTCCTTAAGCCATTTTGCCACAACTTTGGAAGTATGCTCGGGGCCATTGACCATTTGGAAGACCTATTTGCAACCAAGCTTTAACTTCCTGACTGATGTCTTGAGATGTTGCTTCAATATATCCACATAATGTCCCTTCCTCATATTGCCATCTATTTTGTGAAGTGCACCAGTCCCTCCTGCAGCAAAGCACCCCCACAACATGATGCTGCCACCCCTGTGCTTCACAGTTGGGATGGTGTTACTCAGCTTGCAAGCATCCCCTTTTCCCTCCAAACATAACGATGGTCATTATGGCCAAACAGTTCTATTGTTGTTTCATCAAACCAGAGGACATTTATCCAGGAAGTACGATCTTTGTCCCTATGTGCAGTTGCAAAATGTAGTCTGGCTTTTTTAATGGCGGTTTTGGAGCAGTGGCTTCTTCCTTGCTGAGCAGCCTTTTAGGTTGTCGATATAGGGACTCGTTTTACTGTGGATATAGATACAGTTGGGCAAAAAAGTATTTAGTCAGCCACCAATTATGCAAGTTCTCCCACTTAAAAAGATGAGGCCTGTAATTTTCATCATAGGTACACTTCAACTATGACAGACAAAATGAGAAGAAAAAAAATCCAGAAATCACATTGTAGGATTTTTTTTATTTGCAACTTATGGTGGAAAATAAGTATTTGGTCACCTACAAACAAGCAAGATTTCTGGCTCTCAGACCTGTAACTTCTTCAAGAGGCTCCTCTGTCCTCCACTCGTTACACCGTATTAATGGCACCTGTTTGAACTTGTTATCAGTATGAAAGACACCTGTCCACAACCTCAAACAGTCACACTCCAAACTCCACTATGGCCAAGACCAAAGAGCTGTCAAAGGACACCAGAAACAAAATTGCAGACCTGCACCAGGCTGGGAAGACAATCTACAATAGGTAAGCAGCTTGGTTTGAAGAAATCAACTGTGGGAGCAATTATTAGGAAATGGAAGACATACAAGACCACTGATAATCTCCCTCGATCTGGGCCTCCACGCAAGATGTCACCCCGTGGGGTCAAAATGATCCCAGGAACGGTGAGCAAAAATCCCAGAACCACACAGGGGGACCTAGTGAATGACCTGCAGAGAGCTGGGACCAAAGTAAAAAAGCCTACCATCAGTAACACACTACGCCGCCAGGGACCAAAAACCTCCTTCCATCAGCAAGGGCATTGAAGATGAAACGTGGCTGGGTCTTTCAGCATGACAATGATCCCAAACACACCGCCCGAGCAACAAAGTAGTGGTTTCGTAAGAAGCATTTCAAGGTCCTGGAGAGGCCTAGCCCATCTCCAGATCTCAAGCCCATAGAAAATATTTGGAGGGAGTTGAAAGTCTGTGTTGCCCAACAACAGCCCCAAAACATCACTGCTCTAGAGGAGATCTGCATGGAGGAATGGGTCAAAATACCAGCAACAGTGTGCGAAAACCTTGTGAAGACTTACAGAAAACATTTGACCTGTGTCATTGCCAACAAAGGGTATGTAACAAAATATTGAGATCAACTTTTGTTATTGATCAAATACTTATTTTCCACCATATTTTGCAAATAAATTCATTAAAAATCCTACAATGTGATTTTCTGGATTTTTTTTTATCAGTGTCTGTCATAGTTGACGTGTACCTATGATAAATTACAGGCCTCTCATCTTTAAGTGGGAGAACTTGCACAATTGGTGGCTGACTAAATACTTTTTTGCCCCACTATGTTTGAGGAACTTTAATTATGGGATTTCTGTTTTGAATTCGGCGCTCTGCAGTTTCACTGGCTGTTGACGAGGTGAGACGCTACCGTCCCACATACCCTAGAGAGGTTAACAAGAAATTTGTGGAGTGGTTGAAAAACGAGTTAATGACTCGTAGACTTCCGACTTCAACTGTATATTAGAATTGTAACTTGAGGTGAGGTGCCCTGCCACTAAGACTTAAATGAAGTGGAGTTATTCTACTACTCGAACCTAATTGCGCTCTCTCCCTCATGAACACGGGAGAGCTGTGCACGCTGACATGTAATGATTATTTAATACCATCAAAGCCATAAAGGGAGAAATAAAAGGAGTCAATATAAAAAAGGGGGGTGTGTGACTTAACCCTTTCATCATGCACAGGGAGGACTAGGAGAGTAGGAAAACAGACAGACTGTATTGAGACAGAATCTGTATGTGTGAGCTGGCCTGTCAAACCCCCATCAGCCTGGCTGACTCGAGCTCCCATATCCCTACATCACAGGGGCTTTACTTCCCCAATCCACTCTTCACCCCTGCTAGCGGCTCCCACCCTCCTGCTCTCAGTCTTTCCCACACTCACCCCATTCCCAAAAGCAGCAGCTATGTCAGCAAGCACCTCAGCCAAAACGACTATAACATTGCAATTTATTTCTACTCATTCAGCAAGAGTGGCAATAGCAAAAAAACAACTTTCTCTCAACACAGAAACCAACATGTCTTTATGAAAAACAACTAAAGAGAGCCGGAAGACTGACACCACACTACTGCGCATTATAACAAACCCCAAATGTCTGATGTCTTTTTTTTCCATAACAGGGATCAGAAGCCTCAGCTCTCGAAACTGTGGTTTCACTCAGATCTGAGCTCCTCGCTACTGAAATAAAACCCACACAACTCTGGCGTCTTGGGGAGCGAGTGGGTCGACCTGGTTGAGGTATTCACCATTTAGCGAGGGCCTTGTGACATCTCTGGGGTAACCTGCCATTGTGGGGGACCCATCTCATCTGTCACAACCTGATGAGTTTCTCCTGCACAGTCTCAGCCTTGAGAGGCAGGCAAACACCGGTTAAACTGAAAACAAGGGACAGACAGGGCTGTGGTAAGGCTACTCACCACTATGGGCCTCTGCTAAGCGAACTTCAAATGTGTTGAGATTTCCTTTTTGGTATAATCTCTAAACCAAATTTAGAAGTACGCTCTTTCACTACAATCAGTGGTGCAAACATCTCTGCCTACCCCTGAACCACACCACATTGCTAGGAGTCTTGCTCCCCAGATCTTGTTAGACATGGGTGAGTTTGGCAGACAGACTATTTAGCAACAGTGTCATTTGAACAACATCTCTTTACCTTCAACAAGAATCTACAGATAGTAAAAGGCCAGTATTAGGAATAACACTGGGCATTTCCAAACACAAATCAGCGGCTCTGTGGGATACACATCTCATGTCCTGCAGTAAAGGTCTCCAAATGGGAACGCTCTCCCACCATCCTCCAATAACCCATCTCACTTCATCTGGCAAAAACAACTTGTTCCAAATGTTACAAGAAAACAGAAAAAGTCAGCCCATGTGAAAAATAAATTGCCAGGAGCTTGAGTCACTATCATGTTTTTCAGAGCGAAGTCAAATAATATTTTCCTTTCCCCGTGTCACACTTGACTATCATTTTGAAGAGGAATGGGGGGGGGTCCTGTCCGACTTAAGATGTATGGAGAGGAGGCAAAGTGAGTGAGCCATCGCCTCCATTGTGATGACACATTTACCGCCATGTGAAACCAAGTCGTGTGAGACTTCTAAGTCTAACTGGCATCGCTCACACAAGACGGAAACCAACTTTCCGGAGAAGACAAGTCGCTCAAAAACATTCTGGACTTGAGAAAAAGCAGTTCACTCTTCTGCCTCTAATTATATCTGCATGCAAAACACTGTCCTTGGCTATACAATAGAGTTTTGCTGCTATTCTAAAACACATTGTACAGTCTAACCCTCAATCCTAGAATAGACAACCAACCAAAAAGAACATGTCTGCACTAGCATAGACAGTATCTGCCACAAGAGAAGCTGATGAACACGTTGATTGGATGTGCCTGCAAGGCTGAAGTTGGGCTGGCTGGCTCCGCTCTCATGTGTGTCCATATGGCATACTGTAGCCTATCAGTTCAACAAACTCATAACACAGTGACCACATCTCAGATCCTGTTGCCCTTGAGGGGAGAAAGGCGAACCCAAGAACGATTGGATCGTTGACGGACACAGGGTACCAGACCAGTGTGTAGGTTAAATCCCTCACACGGGCCCATCATGAGTTGAGGACAAAACGTCTACTACGATTGAATCATTTTCAACAGACCTGAAGGAACAAAAGCCAAGGGCAGTTAATGTTACAGTACCTTTCAGGATTAGCCCACTATAGTGGGGCTCCTGAGTGGCGCAGCAGTCTAAGGAACTGCATCTCAGTGCTAGAGGCGTCACTACAGACCCTGGTTCAATTACACACTGTATCACACCCGGCTGTGATTGAGAGTCCCATAGGGCGGCGCACAATTAGCCCAGTGTAGTCCGGGTTAGGGTTTGGCCAGGGTAGGCAGTCATTGTAAATAAGAATTTAACTTGCCTAGTTAAATAAATAAAAAGTTCAATAGTGATAGTCATAACAGTTGTGAACGTACTGCTTGGTTAGGTTAGAACTGACTAGGGCATATCCAGCTATGGCTACGGCACAACATGCATCTGTGATTCACACCATGAGGAGAGGTGACAGGGTGGGAAAATCCTCAGACACACCAAATTTCCCCACTCGGCAACTAAGCCTCCAATGCATCTTGCGCTGAATGTCACAGGGTTTCTGTAGAAAAGGGCACATACCTTTTTCACATTACACAGCCAGTCTTAGACACAGTAATGGAACAATCCATATGAATGCATTATTTGATAAGATATTTTATGGTGCATGATTGATTTAACAGAGTGATTAGAATACCTAATCATACAGAATCACAAAAGGAAATATTACAGATCTAAATAAGAAACTTTTTTTAATGACTTAACACAATATATTTGCAAGAAATTGGTAACAATAAATAAAAAAAAGACCAAATCAGCAAAATTGAGATTGTGGCAACATGTACTGCCTGGTGTAATGTTAATAATCATGCGTCATAGGTATTATGACATTTTATTTGTCAGCTGCTCCTCTGAAGGTATTTTATCTTGAAAAAAACCTCAACAAATGTGAGGGGGGGGGGTTCTGTCAGTGTGGCTTACATTGCAGTCGTTTGCTGAAATAAAAACACTTGAACACACGGTTTTGGGAATAAGTGTGCACACACAGTATTTTGGGATTGATTAACATCCATATTCCATTGTCTTGGCTCGCAATGAAGCAAGAATTGTGTGCAACAGAAACAACTATAGTGGTTTAGCAATCTGAGCAACACTCATAACATGGTAAACACAGTGAAAAGTTTACAAACTGGGTGACCTTGCTACAAGGATTGGCGATGTAAATATCGAGTCAACTGTCAGCCTGTCAAAATGCGGTTAGCCAACAAATCGCTACTTATCGCTTGACGATGCTTACGTTTAGATTGTATTGCGTGGTCTATTTCATTCATGCGAAAATAATACGGCAAAAATTGATAAATAACTGGTTTGCTATCTAATTAGAGAAGCCAGCCGACGCGTTGATAGTGTAACCAGAGTCAATCACGAGATTCATAACGAAATCTCACATCCCGCCGAACTGACATGCATATAACATAGAAATCTTATAACGTTCGTGCACGAAATAAACTGGCAATGTAAGACGCAACTGAAAATACGGTTTGTCGTCGGGCTGAAGGAGTTCAACTGTTCGTGACATTTGCCTGTCGGTTTATGTTCATTTTGAACTGGACCGCACACTGTCCAAATGTTGACAAGGTAAAGCCACCTCAAATAACAAGTGTCACAACAAATACCTTGAACCTGTTGCCTTCTCCTCCTGGTTCCGTGGTTGGTGGAAGTTGCGCCTAGTATAATTGTTTTGATACTCCGAGGTTTTTGAGTGAAAAACATTTAGCAGTGGATAACAGCCAGTGTCGTGCCAAACTACCCTCCGGCAATTCGTCGATGAGAGGCGGTGAACGGATTTCAGTGAGCAGAGAAGTTGAGAAGAGCTTTCGCAGCGGAGCCATTGAAGTCACGTGCTCCGGCAGTGAAAATCAACACCACCACTCTCTCTCCGCCCCTTCTTCATTTATGGGGTGGTCCGCTGTCCTGAAAAAAAGAGATACTTCAGGATTTTGGCCAGTTTGTAGTCTTAAAAGCAGGGGGAAAAGTTACACTATATATACAAAAGTATGTGGACATACTCTTCAAATTAGTGGATTCGGCCAGCCATACCCGTTGCTGACAGGTGTATAAAACGAGCTTACAGCCATGCAATCTCCATAGCCAAACATTGGCAGTAGAATGGCCTTACTGAGCTCAGTGACTTTCAACGTGGCACTGTCATAGGATACCACCTTTCCAACAAGTCAGTTCATCAAATTACTGCCCTGCTCGAGCTACCCTGATCAACTGTAAATGCTGTTATGGTGAAGTGGAAACAAGTAGGAGCGACAACGGCTCAGCCGTGGTGTGGTAGGCCACACAAGCTTACAGTAGCTTGTGCAAATCATGTGTCCTTGGTTGCAACACTCACTACTGAGTTCCAAATTGCCTTTGGAAGCAATGTCAAGACAATAACTGTTCGTAGGGGGCTTCATGAAATGGGTTTCCATGGCCAAGCAGCCGCACACAAACCTAGATCACTATGCGTAATGCCAAGTGATGGCCGGAGTGGTGTAAAGCTCGCCATCATTGGATCATGATTCATCATCTGGCAGTCTGACGCTACCTGCACCAATGCATAGTACCAACTGTAAAGTTTGGTGGATGAAGAATGGTCTTGGGCTGTTTTTCATGGTTTGGGCAAGGCCCCTTAGTTCCAGTGAAGGGAAAACTTAATGCTTCAGCATACAATGACATTCTAGACGATTCTGTGCTTCCAACTTTGTGGTAACGGTTTGGGGAAGGCCCTTTCCTATTTCACCATGACAATGCCCCTGTGCACAAAGCGAGATCCGTACAGAAATGTTTTGTCGAGATCGGTGTAGAATAACTTGACTGGCCTGCACAGAGCCCTGACCTCAACCCCATCGAACGAAGACCTTTTGGATGAATTGGAACACAGACTGCAAGCCAGGCCTAATCACTAATGCTGTTGTGGCTGAATGGAAGCAAGTCCCAGCAGCAATGTTCCAACATCTAGTGGAAAGCCTTCCCAGAAGAGTGGAGGCTGTTATAGCAGCAAAGGTGGGACCAACTCCATATTAATGCCCATGATTTTGGAATGAGATGTTCAGCAAGCAGGTGTCCACATACTTATGGTAATGTAGTGTATCTCAGTTTGTTTTTATTTTTATTTAACCTTAATTTTACTAGGCAAGTCGGTTAAGAACAAATTCTGATTTACAATGACAGCCTAGGAACAGTGGGTTAACTGCCTTGTTCAGGGGCAGAACAACAGATTTTTACCTTTTCAGATCGGGTATTCGATCTAGTAACCTTTTTTTTTTAAGTATCCCGATTGCAAACTGACATTTTGATAACTGGCCCAACTCTCTAACCACTAGGCTACCTGTTCAGCCATTCCTGTGTTTGAAAATCAACGGGGAATAGGGTTTCGGGATAAACAAAGAAAAATAAGGTCTGAGGTTCTATGAGATAATACCAGTCAGATAACCTTGATGAATATGAATATGTGGACAACTACAAATACCTAGGTGTCTGGTTAGACTGTAAACTCTCCTTCCAGACTCACATTAAGCATCTCCAATCCAAAATTAAATCAGCTTCCTATTTTGCAACAAAGCATCCTTCACTCATGCTGCCAAACATACCCTCGTAAAACGGACTATCCTACCGATCCTTGACTTCGGCAATGTCATTTACAAAATAGCCTCCAACACTCTACTCAGCAAATTTGATGCAGTCTATCACAGTGCCATCCGTTTTGTCACCAAAGCCCCATATACCCCTCGCTACATATTCATCGCCAAACCCACTGGCTCCAGGTCATCTATAAGTCTTTGCTAGGTAAAGCCTCGCCTTATCTCAGCTCACTGGTCACTATAGCAGCACCCACCCATAGCACGCGCTCCAGCAGGTATATTTCACTGGTCACCCCCAAAGCCAATTCCTCCTTCGGCCGCCTTTACTTCCAGTTCTCTGGTGCCAATGACTGGAACGAACTGCAAATGTCACTGAAGCGGGAGACTCATATCTCCCTCACTAGCTTTAAGCACCAGCTGTCAGAGCACCTCATAGATCACTGTATCTGTACATAGCCCATCTGTAATTAGCCCATCCAATTACCTCATCCCCATACTGTTATCTATTTGATTTATTTTGCTCCTTTGCACCCCAGTATCTCTACTTGTACACTCATCTTCTACACATCTGTCACTCCAGTGTTTAATTGCTATATTGTAATTATTTCACCACTATGGCCTATTTATTGCCTTACCTCCGTTATCCTACGTCATTTGCACACACTGTATATATACTTTTTCTATTGTATTATTGACTGTGTGTGTGTTTATTCCATGTGTAACTCTGTGTTGTTGTTTGTGTTGCACTGCTTTGCTTAATCTTGGCCAGGTCGCAGTGGTAAATGATAACTTGTTCTCAACTAGCCTACCTGGTTAAATAAAGGTGAAATAAAATAAATAATTAAATAATAATTATAAAGCCTTCATGTGTTTTTTCTTATTACATGAATGCTTCAAAATTCACAAAAAGTGACTTCAGCTGATGAAGATTATCTCATAGAACAAAACTCATAAGATTTTCTAAGCCTACTTTTTTTCCAAAAACCCTATAAAAACGGCATTCATTTCTACATAGGCTTTGTCCTACATACCAGTTAGTGCCTACAAAAAGATGCCATTGCTATTTCTCTCTATTTGGCCCTTTATCTACTTCCCCAGAGTCAGATGGCCTCGTGGAGAGCATTTGTATGTCCCTGTGTACAGTATGAAGGAAGTTAGAGGTACTGTACTTTCATGAGCCAATGCTAACTAGCATTATCGCAATGACTGAAAGTGGTATCCAGAAATGGTATCCATGAGTTCATCTGACTCTGGGGAAGTAGATAAAGGGCCTCGCTGCCAAAATCACAAAGTATCCCTCAGATGTGCAGACAGTTTGTCTCTCATGATATTATCACAAATTTTATAGATATTTGTATTTATAAAAATCTTTGATATTATCTTATGATATTGTATTGAAATTGGAGTATAAGGAGGGTGCCTTGCTAAAGCAAACATTTATGATTATATTACTATTTCATACTTGCAAGTTGTCAGATAATGACATATCATGAAAACATTTTGCTTGGATTTACAAAATAAACAAAAACAACTTTGATTATATTACCAATTGAATAACATGTTATTGCATTTATCGTCTTGATAGATAAAGATGTTTATTATATCGACAGTCAGACCTAAATTAGAGATGGACAAGCAATCGTTCTGTGTTTAACCTCTACAATATATCTTGGCACAGCATCCCTTTACAGTACAAAGACTGTAATACGATTGAATTAGGTATGGTGTATTGGGAGTCAGCTGAGCATTATTTGTTGTGCGAACAGTAGAGGGAAAGCACACATTTGTTTCTGCCCTTCAGGTTTGTTTGTTTATTTGTTGCTTTCCATGTCAAAACTTACTGCCAGAATTTAGAACATTATGTGAGAGGTTGCATTTGTGGACATCCTGGGACACACCACAGTCATTGAGATACTATACTTATCCCCCATTTGCAACCCACCGCAAAGTTGACTGTTTGTCTCCTTCTCTGCAAACCTTGTATTGCGGGCGGCTATTCCCTGTCTTTCCTGGATGTTTTTCCAATGCCTACCAGGCTGCTGCAACATTGCTGTGAGTGGCACTGAGCTGTGTCAACGGTCCCACATCAGCACAGAAGTGAGGAATGCTGTGCTGGGGGTGACATGGGGGGACACAGTCATATGCCAGGACTGAGGACTCAGAGCAGCTCAAAGTGCGTTTTGGTGCAATTGGTTGCTGTCAAAATAGAGAGTATGAATGTGAGCAGATTTAGGCCTATTTCACAGGATTTTGGAAGGTGAAATTAGGCCCTGGCGTGATATCCTTATGTTCACAGATGTATGAAGAGTATACATTACATTTACATTTACATTTAAGTCATTTAGCAGACGCTCTTATCCAGAGCGACTTACATCCATTTGCCTGCAGACAGACTATGGAACTTGGTACAGCTGCATCCTGGATGTGCAGTCAAGTTTATCATCTAATGTTAGGAGGAGTGCAGTACTGTATCTTAATGGACTTATTGTATGGTACTGAACAGCTCCTATTTCGGTATGAGTTCAGTGCATGGCCATAAGGAAGATATGTCATGCATAGTGCATACTGTAATACCACGCCGTGCATGTTTTATGCATGCTTTGCATAATCAACTTTACACAAAAATATAGGCTCAGGGATATCAAGCATAGTACAGTGAGTTATGTAGTGCATATTTCATGTAATGCTTTATATAACCTACTATACAACAAGGGGGAAATCATGGGTTTGACATAGTTGAGAGCTCAAAGGCTGCAAATTTGTATCGCATCTTTTAACTTCTTCGATATAGGGGGCGCTCTTTTAATTTTTGGATGAAAAACGTTCCCGTTTTAAACAAGATATTTTGTCACGACAAGATGCTCGACTATGCATATAATTGACCGCTTTGGAAAGAAAACACTGACGTTTCCAAAACTGCAAAGATATTGTCTGTGCGTGCCACAGAACTGATGTTACAGAAAAAACCCAGATAAAAATACAATCAGGAAGTGCCGCATTTTTTAAAACTGCCTCATGGCAATGACTTATATGGCTGTTCCTTATATGGCTGTAGAGGAGCAAGGAGTCAGCTTACCTTTTCTACGTTTTCCCTAAGGTGTCTGCAGCATTGTGACATATTGGTAGGTATATCATTGGAAGATCGACCCTAAGAGACTACATTTACCAGGTGGTCGCTTGGTGTCCTCCGTTGCAATTATTGCGTAATCTCCAGCTGCAAGTACTTTTCCGTTTGCTACTTAGGAGAAACCCAACTGCCACAAAGGATTTATCATCGAATAGATATGTGAAAAACACCTTGAGGATGATTCTAAACAATGATTGCCATGTTTCTGTCGATATTATGGAGTTAATTTGGAAAAAAGTTCGGCATTGTAGTGAATTAATTTTCGTTTTTTTTTTCATAGCCAAAAGTGATGAACAAAACGGAGTGATTTCTCCTACACAAATAATATTTTTGGAAAAAATGAACATTTGCTATCAAACTGAGTCTCCTCATTGAAACCATCCGAAGTTCTTCAAAGGTAAATGATTTTATTTGAATGCTTTTCTTGTTTTTGTGAAAATGTTGCCTGCTGAATGCTAGACTTAATGCTATGCTAGGCTATCAATACTCTTACACAAATGCTTGTGTAGCTTTGGTTGAAAAGCATATTTTGAAAATCTGAGATGACAGTGTTGTTAACAAAAGGCTAAGCTTGTGTTTCAATATATTTATTTACTTTCATTTGCGATTTTCATGAATAGAAAAAGTTGCGTTATGCTAATGCGTTATTGTTGAAGTATTTTTCTGTCGATTTCTCAGCCAAGCAGGATGAACAAACGTGACTTTTTTCGCCTACAAAAATATTATTTTTGAAAAAAAGGAACATTTGCTATCTAACTGGGAGTCTCCTGAGTGAAAGCATCTGAAGTTCTTCAAAGGTAAATTATTTAATTTGGTTGCTTTTCTTATTTTTGTGAAAATATTGCCTGCTGCCAGCACAGCCTAGCATAGCATTATGCCATGCTAAACTTACACAAATGCTTGTCTAGCTTTGGCTGTAACGCATATTTTGAAAATCTGAGATGACAGTGTTGTTAACAAAAGGCTAAGCTTGTGTTTGAATATATTTATTTCATTTCATTTGCGATTTTCTTGAATAGGAAACGTTGCGTTATGGTAATGTAATTGAGGCTATGATTACGCTCCCGGATACGGGATTGCTCGTCGCTAGAGGTTAAAGCATCACACCTGATGTCACAAGGAGTGACACAGCTGTCTGTAAAGGTTGACTCTGTGATTTATGTATGTCGAGGTATTCATGTATTTGGCCTGTATAGCTTCGGTTGGCATGACATTTTTGCTGACTATCACTGAGGTTTTTTTTTTTTAAAGCAGCAGGCTGAAATTATTTCAGGCTGGCTACGATTCGTCATTCACTCTACACATTGTAAACGCTCATCCTTTTAGCATCAAGAATAAGACCCTTTAAGAGGCATGACATGCATGGCGCTCAAAGAGTCTTCACAGTGCTATCCTGATCCTGGAATCCGGAAGCGAGGCGGCCCGAAAACTACTTGAATTACGTCAAGACTCCCGTAGTGTGGCAGACTACGCTGCAGACATTTCACACGTTGGCCACCGAGAGTGCCTGGAATCGGGAGTCCCTATTCGATACCTTCCTTCACGGATTTTCAGAGGTGATAAAAGATGAGCTAGCTGCTCGGGTGTTTCCGGTGGACCTCGATTCCCTCATCGCCCTCACCATTAGGATTGATGGACGTCAACGGGAACGCAGGAGTGAGAGGAGGCCACACTCGTCCATTGTCACGCCCTGACCATAGAGAGCTTTTTATTCTCTATGTTGGTTAGGTCGGGTTGTGACTAGGGTGGGATCATCTAGGTGATTTATATTTCTATGCTGGCCTTGTATGGTTCCCAATCAGAAGCAGCTGTTTATCGTCGCCTCTGATTGGGGATCATATTTAGGCAGCCATTTCCCCTTTGTGTTTTGTGAGATCTTGACTATGGATAGTTGCCTGTTAGAACTATAGCTTCACGTTTCGTTTGAGATTATTGTTTTGTTTTTCTGTTTCACTTACTAATAAAAGATGTGGAACCCAGATCACGCTGCGCTTTGGTCCACTTATTCTAACGAACGTGACAGAAGATCCCACCTACAATGGACCAAGCAGCGAAGCCCGGGAGGTAATGGCATCCTGGTCTTTGGAGGAGATTAGGGAGAGAACATCCTGGACTTGGGATGACATAATGGCAGAAGAGA
The DNA here is from genome assembly GCF_023373465.1 of Oncorhynchus keta. NCBI lineage: Eukaryota > Metazoa > Chordata > Actinopteri > Salmoniformes > Salmonidae > Oncorhynchus > Oncorhynchus keta. Next base: position 46,022,242 of record NC_068444.1, read on the forward strand.
AGAGCCTGTCATGGAAGCAGGCGGAAGCAGGCGGAAGCAGCGAAGGAGAGACAGCGACGAAGTCAGCGAGGAAGGCCATAGAAACCCCAAGAAAATTTTGGAGCAGTCAGCGGAGCCGAGTAGTAAACCAGAGCCAGTATGGGAGAAGAAGGAGAATTTGGAGGAGAGAGAAATGGGAGAATTGTTGAGTTGGTGGAGGATGCACGGATTTGGACTAAAGGAACATGTTGTCAGTTTGGTGCCACCTGAGTCAGTTCACCGTACTCATTATGAGAAGTGTGTTAAAGTTCTGGAACAATTGATGCCGGCTATACGCACCAGGTCTCTCTTCACTGCCCAGTACGTCCTGTGCCAGCTCCTCGCACTTGCCGTGCGAAGTGTGTTAAAGTTCCGGTACCATTGATGCCGGCTATACGCACCAGGTTTCCAGTGCGTCTCCACAGCCCTGTGCATCCTGTGCCTCCTCCCCACACTCGCCCTAATGTGCATGTCATCAGCCCGGTGCCACCTGTACCGGTACCATGCATCAGGGCTCCAGTGCGCCTCCACAGTCCAGTACGTCCTGTGCCTGCTCCTCGCGCTCATCCTGAGGTGCGTGTCACCAGCCCGGGTACCACCAGTGCTGGCCTCACGCACCAAGCTTCCGGCAACAGTTCCTAGTCCAGAGCTTCCGGCGACAGACCCCAGTCCACAGCTTCTGGTGACAGGCCCCAGTCCAGAACTTCCGGCGACAGTCCCCAGTCCAGAGCTTCCAGCGACAGTTCCCAGTCCAGAGCTTCTGGTGACAGTTCCCAGTCCAGACCTTCCGGCGACAGTTCCGTCCAGAGCTTCCGGCAACATTTCACAGTCCGGAACCTCCAGCGACAGTCCACAGTCCGGAACCTCCAGCGACGGTCCACAGTCCGGAACCTCCGACGACGGTCCACAGTCCGGAACCACCTGAGACGGTCCACAGTCCGGAACCTCCTGAGATGTATAGCCGGCATCAAGACGGTCCACAGTCCGGAACCTCCTGAGACGGGCCACAGTACGGAACCTCCTGAGACGACCCACAGTCCGGAAACCTCCTGAGATGGTTTGCGGTCCAGAGCCTACAGCGACTGTCTGCGGTCCAGAGCCTCCTGCGAGGGTTCCCAGTCCGGAGTCCCCGGCAACGATCTACGGTCCGGTTCCTCCGGTGACGATCCACGGTCTGGAGCCTCTGGCGATGACCCACGGTCCGGTTCCTCCGGTGACAATCCACGGTCCGGAGCCCCCGGCGACAATCTACAGTCCGGAGTATCCGGCGACGATCCCCGCACCAGTGGGTGGGAGGAGTGGACCAGTGGGTGGGGGGTGTGGGCAGAGTGGGCACTTTGCCCCGCACCGGAGCCGCCTCCTACGGTAGATGCCTACCCGGACCCTCCCATAGTGAGTCAGGATTTGCGGTCGGAGTCCGCACCTTTGTGGGGGAGGGGGGGTACTGTCACGCCCTGACCATAGAGAGCCTTTTATTCTCTATGTTGTTTAGGGCGGGTGTGACTAGGGTGGGTCATCTAGGTTATTTATATTTATATGTTGGCCTGGTATGGTTCCCAATCAGAGGCAGCTGTTTATCGTTGTCTCTGATTGGGGATCATATTTAGGCAGCCATTTCCCCTTTGTGTTTCGTGGGATCTTGACTATGGATAGTTGTCTGTTAGAACTATTGTTAGCTTCACGTTTCGTTTGAGATTATTGTTTTATTTTTCTGTGAGTTTCACTTACTAATAAAAGATGTAGAACCCAGATCACGCTGCGCTTTGTTCCACTTATTCTAACAAATGTGACATCCATCCACTGCGGCTCTCTCACCTCCGAATCAATCCGGAAGTCCCCGAAGGCTGTTTTTCCGAGAGGATCCGAGACCACTAGAGCTCCCTCGAGAATCATTGACGACGGGTGAGTCAGATACACCGGAACCTATGCAACTGGGAAGAGCTAGATTATCACCTAGGGAACGGTCATGCAGGCTCAGCTCCAATAGTTATCTGTATTGTGTTGCTGTAGGGCATCACATAGCCACCTGCCCAGTGAAGAGATCTGAATCCTTAGTAGGTATAAGTGCACTGGTGAGCCTGACTTGGAACCCTCTAATTCCCATTACCCGGACTCCTTTTTATGTGATCTTGCTGTGGGTTGACCAGTCTAAGTCTCTCCGGGTGCTCATTGACTCTGGGGCAGTTGAGAGTTTCATGGATGCTACCCTGGTATCAGAACTAAGTATACCTACTCAACTCCTTTCCCTGTGATCCAGCTAACCGGATGTTCATTCCTGATTCGGCTCACTCTTTCAGGCTTACCTGTCATCCTGGGGCTCATCGTACCCTGGCTTTCCTACGACAATGCTTCTGGTGGCCCACCATGGCTCCTGATGTCTCGGTCTTCGTCCCCGCATGCATGGTGTGCGCTCAAAGCAAGACTTCATTGCCAGCTCTGCCTGGCCTCCTTCAGCCACCACCCAGCCCTTTCACCGCTGGCACCCCAGTCAGCCAGGTATGCGCCCAGGTAGGACACCAGGTGGCACCCCTAGATGGGGGTGGGTACTGTCGTGCCCTGATCTGTTTCACCTGTCTTTGTGATTGTCTCCACCCACCTCCAGGTGTCACCCGTTTTTCCCATTAGTCCCTGGGTATTTATTCTGGTGTTCCCTGTTTGTCTGTTGCCAGTTTGTCTTTTCTTGTCAAGTCAACCAGTGTGTTTTTCTGTGCTCCTGCTTTTTCTTATCTCTCTTTTGCTAGGTTTTGACCCTTGCCTGCCCTGACCTCGAGCCTGCCTGCCACTCCTCCTGGACTCTGACCTTGTTTACAAGCTTTTGCCTATCCACTACCATTCTCTTGCCTGCCCCTTGGATTATAATACATATCAGAGACTCAAACCATCTGGGTCTCTCCCTGTGCCCTTATACCCTTATGTTTATTGGGTGTGGCAGACCAGGGGGTTTGGTCAAAACGTTTACACAGATCAGACATGGACAGAGTAGGATTAGCTCAGTTTCAAGGGTGTTTATTTGAATAACAAACCAAAAGAAAATAATAGGTCTCCCCCATGAGACCCTCTCCGGGATACCGTCTTCTGAGCTCCAGGTCTTATTGTAGCCTGTGGGGAACAAAAACATAACTCCCTCCTTTTACCTTTGGAACCATCCCCAACTATACAGGAGTAACCTTTCTTCCCCCAGTCCATCCTCCCATGTGCTGCCCTTCCAGCTGGTGAGCAATCAGCCCTTGATTACTCACCAACCACAATCAGCCCCAATTAGCCCTAGCCGGAGAGTCCGTCAGCAAGGACATTGAAGATGAAACGTAGCTGGGTCTTTCAGCATGACAATGATCCGAAACACACCGCCCGGGCAACGAAGGAGTGGCTTCGTAAGAAGCATTTCAAGGTCCTGGAGTGGCCTAGTCAGTCTCCAGATCTCAAGCCCATAGAAAATATTTGGAGGGAGTTGAAAGTCTGTGTTGCCCAGCAACAGCCCCAAAACATCACTGTTCTAGAGGAGATCTGCATGGAGGAATGGGCCAAAATACCAGCAACAGTGTGTGAAAAACTTGTGAAAACGTACAGAAAACGTTTCACCTCTGTCATTGCCAACAAAGGGTATATAACAAAGTATTGAGATAAACCTTTGTTATTGACCAAATACTTATTTTCCACCATCATTTGCAAATAAATTAATAAAAAATCCTACAATGTGATTTTCTGGATTTTTTTTCTCATTTTGTCTGTCATAGTTGAAGTGTACCTGTGATGAAAATTACAGGCCTCTCTCATCTTTTTCAGTGGGAGAACTTGCACATTTGGTGGCTGACTAAATACTTTTTTGCCCCACTGTATGTTTTTTTGTGTGCAAATTAACTCAAACTTACGGACAATTTCAAATGTGATATAGCGAAGCACCTAGGTGAGTTGGGTGCGCAATTACGCAGGTACTTTCCTGAAATGGATGGGGATTTGTTATCCCTTTCATGCCCCTCCTCCAGTCCACTTACCGATATCTGAACAAGAGAGCCTCATCGAAATTGCAACAAGCGGTTCTGTGTAAATGGATTTTAAAAAAAATATATATATATATATACACTTTTTTTTACCTTTATTTAACGAGGCAAGTCAGTTAAGAACAAATTCTTATTTTCAATGACAGCCTAGGAACAGTGCCTTGTTCAGGGGCAGAACAACTCGGGGATTTGAACTTGCAACCTTTCAGTTACTAGTCCAACGCTCTAACCACTAAGATACACTGCCGCCCCTGTGTATCAGAAGCCACTGCCAGATTTAAAACAGAATTTAATCAGAAGCCACTGCCAGATTTCTGGATTGGGCTGCGCTTTGAGTATCCTGCCTTGACAAATCATGCTGTTAAGACACTGATGCCATTTGCAACCACGTACCTATGTAAGAGTGGATTCTCGGCCCTCACTAGCATGAAAACTACATACAGGCACAGGCTGTCTGTGGAAAATTATTTAAGCCTGAGACCCTCTCCAACACAACACAACATTGCAGAGTTATGAGCAACCTTTCAAGCACACCCTTCTCATTAACCTGTGGTGAGTTATTCACAATTTTCGATGAACAAATAAGGTTTTATATGTAAGACGGTTAAATCTAGAGCAAAATTATTGCTTATTATTATTATCATTATTTGTGCCCTGGTCCTATGAGCTCTTTATCACTTCCCACGAGCCGGGTTGTGACAGAAACTCACACTCATTCTTATGTTTAATAAATGTATTGTATAGTGTGTGTGTGACAGGCTTACAATGATGGCAAAAAACAACATTTGAGAGTGTGCTGACCCTGGTGCAAGAGGGGGTACGCAGCTGGAGGTAAAACGTTTGAAGGGATACGGAACTATAAAAAGTTTGGGCACCACTGCATTAGAGGGTATCAAGTTAAGCATCCTTTGGGACACATTATATTAAGATGGAAAATTAATGTATTTGAGTACCTGAATATGTCTGTTGCTATTGTTTGTAAGTACATGTGTACGTGCATGTTGAAAGGAGAGATAACTCCTTTTTTTCTTCCCCTAAAAATAATATGATTTTTCAAACCTCTGACAACCGAGCTTTTGCAGGATATATTCCGCGTTTACATGCTAGTCAGAACTAGGAAACTCTGACATTTCCGACTTGTTAACCCGGTTGTAGTTCTACACGTGCCAAGTTCAACGAATCAGCAAGTTGGAAGTTTCCTAGTCCCGACTAGCATGTGAACACAGCATTAGTCCATCTAATAACATGTGGTAAGCTTTGTGGAATGTCTCAAATGATTCCCAGATGTGCTCCGCAGACATGTTTAACCCCTTCCTTCCTGGCCGCAACCGGAGGAGAAAGTATATCAACAGGGCCTACGCGAGAGAAGGTTTGCAAAACCTCCTCTCTATGTTGAGTTTTTGTTGCTTCAAAGTATTGGAGCCTGCGGAAGTATGGTTAAATGTAATTTAGTGTAAAGCTAAAGATGAAGTAAACTTATACTGCATTACACAAGTTTAAAGAATGTTAAAAAGCCCAGTTTATTCCAGATGACTCATCGAAGCATGGAGTTGACAAAGATTAGAAAAACACCTTTGTGGAGCGATGATATGTTTTCCTGACATGGTTACTTTTTTCCTGTTTCCTTGGAACTCCTCTCCTCTCCAGTTTTATTGGCTTTCTTGCCCAAGCAACCTGCAACAAATAGAAAAGTCTATTGTTTTATCTGACCTACAACAATGTCATGTTGTCATGAACAGTGGCGATTTTAGCATGTACATCTTGGTGGGAAACAACAACAAAAAACTAGTGGAACTAGTGGAAAGCCACTACACAACACAACACTAAACAATACATTAATGGCGCTATAATGGTGACAAACGGTGCCCACAAACTGTGAGGGAACACCCCGCTGAAATGTACAAAAATGAATGGGAAGTCATTGGCACTGGACAAACCATATACATGGTGTCCAATACCACTCAATTTGGCGTCGTTTCATTCAAAGTTGATTGCAAATGCCATATGGCAAATGCCAAGTGTAACACTTTAAAAATCCAACAGATGGCGAGTGCGACTGATTTTTTTTTCTCTAAAACTTATCACCCCCTTAAAAAAGTTCTTTCTGGGCCGTTTTTCGAAATTCTTTAGATTTTTTTGTCAATTACACATGTGTAAGAACTGTATGAATATACTTTTTGTCCAATTTTATTATCATTATTTAAAAAAAAACTTGTGCATAAGGAATATGTTTTGTCTATTTGCAATATGATTTCATAGGAAGTCAAAAGTCAAAAATAGCTACATTTTTTAAAAAAAATGATCACACCCTTAAAAAAGTGCTTTCTGGAACGTTTTTTTTTCTAAATTCTTTCGATTTTTTTTTGTTGACTGGCCTGATGAACACAGGATGGCTGGGCAGTGATAGTGGTTCTTCTCCATCGCTCTATGTTTTGATTTCATCATGTTCATTTGGTGATGTTTTTTCACTGTTGCAAATGCACTGTGCATTTGCAATATGGTTCAATGGGAATTTACCATCAAGAATTTGGCATGCTCAAAAATCCTGCAGGAATGCGAAATTGACTGGCCCAATGAACTCGGGATGGCTGAGCAGTGATTCTGGTTCCTTTCCATCACTCGTTGGGGTTGATTTCAGAATGTCACTTTGGTGATGGTACCTCACTGTTTAAACATATTGCAAATGGACAAAAGTCACCAGCAAGTCACCGTCCATCAGTCAATTAGATATCATTCTGACACCAAACTGATACAAACTGACACCACACCCACTTTTTCCAACTCATTTAGAAGCCAACTATCACATACTTCAGAGCGGGTCCAAAATTTACAACACCTTCTGTTCAAACCATAATAAAAACGTAAACACATAGTTACGTTCTAGCTGCGGGTCCAGTTCTGACATTATGTGTAGGCCTATATGAGGTGACCCCGAATCCCGAGTTTCGGCTCGATAGGGCCTTCGGTGCCCGAGCAAGACCCTAATTGGTACTGAAAATCCACTGTCACCCAAAAGCAAAGGACGTTGAGGGGCAGGCTTCATTTTGGGCCTACTTTGTGAGAGAGCTTTTTTTTTTTTTCACATCTGTGGGAGAAATGACTGACTTACAGTTCATGAGGGTTGCCTAATCACACATATGAAGTTTCGAAAAGATCTGACCTTTTTAACCCTTCGAAACAGCACCTATGACACTATTTTAAGGCACTTCCGGTTTACACAGGAAGCTGAATGTGAACACATATCCTCCTTGGGGTGGGCAATTATAGAATTTTGAGTTTTAAGTCTTTACGTTAAGAACTGACTTATTTACGGAGGGTTTAGCGAGTGTGTGTTATTTCAGAAAATCACAGAAATCTCGCAGAGCTCTGAAGCACACTTTAAAAAGATTTGTATGAACACGCTGCAACTGGATCTGTAACTGTTAAAAAAATATATAAACTATTTTTGAACATCACCAATTTGACATTGTCAGATTTCTCTTAAAGGACGATAGATAAATGGCTAGGTTAGGGTTACATTTGACCGCTAGCGTTGCCATCCCTGCTGCCTCTGATCTGGTGGACTCACTAAACACAAATACTGCATTTGTTAATTAAGTCTGAGTGTGCCCATGGCTGTCCATAAAATTAAAATAACTATAAAATTATGCTGTCTGGTTTGGTTAATAAAAGGAATTTGATGTAAAGCATTTACTTTTACTTTTGACTTTTACTCAAGTACGACAATTGAGTACTTTTTCCACAACTGAGCATATACAATATGCTATATCATAGTCTGCAAGAAATATAAGGTTTAAGTTAAGTAATACTCAAATGCTCTCTGTTTAAAAAAAATGTTTTTTGTTTGTTTGACTAGGCAAGTCAGTTAAGAACAAATTCTGATTTACAATGACGGCCTACCCCGGCCAAACCTGGACCAATTGTGCACTGCCCTATGGGATTCCCAATCACAGCCAGATGTGATACAGCCTGGATTTGAACCAGGGACTGTAGTGATGCCTCTTGCACTGAGATGCACTGAGGTGCCTTTGACCGCTGCACCACTCGGGAGCCATAGAGCATATAAACTTTGATCAAAACAATGCAGTAACTTGTGCAGTTTTATTACGAACACTGTTATTGTTGATATAACACTCCCAAAGATGGCGGTTTTATGAGGTAGAAGAGGGAGGTAACAGAACAGCTTCATTGCTCCAGGGGTGGAGACACAGAGCTGATTGAGCAACAAACTCAAGTGACCCCATTCCATTCTCCCTCCCTCCCTTCCTCTCTCACTCAGCCATCTGTGAAGCAGTTGTCCAACACACCCGTCAGCCTGCCAGCCAGCACTCTGGATATAAGCCCATTGTACACAATAATAACAGACAGAAAGGGTAGATGCAGACAAGACCGAAAAGCACAGGAAAAACGTCAGTGACTGACTGAGGGAGTGCGTGAGGGAGAGCCGCTACTGGCACTGCTCAGTGCTCTTACAGATGTCATATCTTAATATGACCCATTTCACTGCAGGAGGAAAATAATCCTCCAGCAGGAGGATTTTAATGAATATTTCATGTTTAGAATCTCTGCCAAAGGACAGCTAGATGCGGTGTTTGTAAGCTATACAATGCAGTACCGTACCTTGGGACTATGGTTTGGGTAAGGCTCTGCAAACCAACCAACCTCATACCATCAAGTATCATCACGGCTTGATAGAACATGAACTACCATAGCGCAGTGGCCTGAGAAGCACGTTTTGCTTCTGAGCATCATGATTTTGAGCCCACTGCTGGAGAATCGCTTTGACACTTTGCATGAATGGAAACTAATGTTGCTGTAGCCTACTGTTATTATTTAACCAATCCAAAGGCAGCTGCATGCTGCTTTCCTGCACTTTTCCAGGTTGAACTTTTCCAGTAGGCTACTGCCATTTGGGACGGGATTTGAAGGCAGCATCACGAGATAACTCATTCACATTCCAGCCGAGTGTGAGACCTTTGAAGCCACATTGTAGCTCTTGTAACAGCATTAATGAATGAAGTTGACAGCAACCAAAACTACACTATAGGGTCCTCCTCTTGCATATTGCTTGGTCTGCTGCTCCATCGTGGTGGACATGACAGGTAAGCTTGCATGCAGGATATCATACAGGCACAATTTTTTGAGATAGCTAAATAAGCTATTTTACTGAATGTTTAATAATGATTAATAGCCAGATATTGGTGTTTCACTGTGAACCTAATATTGCATTATAGCTGCTAATGTTTTTTTCTAATAAGTAGGCTTGCATTGTGATTAATTCATACAACTATCACACCTGTGTATATTATTAAATGACACCAATGTTCAAGATAACATGGTTGTATATTTAAGCAATAAGGCCCGAGGAGGTGTGGCCTATGGCCAATATACCACAGCTAAGGGATGTTCTTACGCACAACGCAACAGGGAATGCCTGGACACAGCCCATGGCCATATATCACAAACTCCCGAGGTGCCTTATTGCTATTATTACTGGTTACCAATGTAATTAGAACAGTAAACAGTATGTTTTGTCATACCTAAGGTATATGGTCTGATATACCATGGCTGTCAGCCAATCAGCATTCACAGCTGAACCACCCAGTAGATTAGAAGGCCTAGGCTGCTTCATCCTAAAGTAAGCTAAATGCATTGGATACAAAACAAGTATTGGCATGTGATAAAGGCTAACATGTTCAATATAAGTATATAAATGGATATCAAACAGGAATATATATTCATTGAAATTAATACAGCATTGTAATATTATTGATGAATTTCTCTCTCCTTTTATGGGATTAGACAGATGAACTACAGACACTAGATGCACAAGCCTCAAAACCAAAAACATGTGGAGACATGAACACTTGTCATTTTGAATAAAAGTTTTAAAAAAATATTGGTTTTCCTGTATCTGTACAAGATTACTTAAAATGCAGTCCATTGTACAAAATAAGTCATTCCCAAGTGAGGGATTTAAAGGAGATGAAGGAGATGAACCTCCGACATTAACAAACTTGTTCAGTACATGAGGACAAATATACATTTATATAAACAGGACAGGATTTGACAGGTTATGGTTTCAGCCCTTTACAAACACCTAATTCAAATAATCGTGTTTTAAATTGAAGACTTGTACACAGTGCAACCCCTGAGCCAGAAATCACGTCTGTATTTTAGAACAAGCTACATAAGTTGCAATGTCCTGACAAATCGGTATGATAATAACATGGGTGAATCTATTTCTATCTAACATGTTGATATTTTACACCCCTGAATAATATTCTGAGATATGGTGATTATCATGGTGTCCGTCCGGGAGGTTCACAACAAGTTCTTTACATCTGCAGGGTGTCAGGGTGGGATGTCCTTCAACTGGTGGAAAAAAAATGTAAATTGTGGGGGTGCCCATGTTTCTGGGGATCAGAAATGCCCGGTGTGAGAGAGAATGAGTTTGCCGGGGTCAGAGTAGAACAGAAGGTATCGTATGCTGAGGCAGTGAACATGACACTTGCAACACCATGGTTGTGGGTTCGATTCCCCCGAGCGATCAGTACGAATGAAAATGTATGCACTCACTACTGTGATAAGCGTGTCTGCTAAATGACTGAAATGTTTTTTTTTTTAAAGGTATGTCTCGGGTGACCCATTAAGGGAATATGGGCTATTGGGCCTCCTGTCCTGAAGCTAAATGTTTGGAGGGGTGAGACTTTTGTAGGGGTGAGACATCCACATATATTCCTTCTAATTTCTGTTGTCATCTCCCATCAATCTGTTAACATTCCATACATACCACATCCCCAGTTGTATAGGTGACTTCCACCATTCTACAGTCATTTCCAATTGACTTATCTCAGCAGAACATCTACCCTGCAGGTCATGTGCCCCCTGTTACGGAAGCCATTTTGGATCATTGGGGGGGGGGGCAATGTCCCCAGCATGTCCCCTTTCCTACCAGCTCATCAGCGGAAACCCAGAGAGTATGTTCCTTTAATTAGACCACCCGTGAAAATAATTGTGCATTAATGACATTTCTATGGGGACCAATGAGTTGGAACAACAGAGGCTAGACTAAATAACAAATCAATTCCAACAAACGTAATTAAGGCTTAATTAGCCTCCAGGGTGCCTTTGGAACGTGATGAAAGAGAGATGGAGGAAGAGAGAGAGAAGGAAAGATGGAGGAAGAGAGGGTTCATTGTGCAATGAGATGAATATGAGATTAATATTATAACACAAAACATAGGCTACACATCAGGCATCGATACAATAATGCAGTATCTGTAGTCTTGTAGTTGTATAATGATTGGAACTACAGCCTGAGAGGAACAGACTAGGCTCAACGACTTACTCATGACACGTGCCTCAGCGGTTTTATCGTGGATGGATGTTTTAACTGCACCGCTTAAAATGTGAGCCACACAGCCAGGCGTGGGTGTGAGGAGTGCTAATTCTCTATAATAACAGCAGCATATATGGTTAGGCGCAACAACATTCTGGTTTTAAAAGGAGGGAGGAAAAAAACAAAAAGAGGCAAAACCGCAGGGAAGCTGGGAGAAGCCCAAGGCCCAGCCAGGCTCGTTGGACGCCAGATCACAGAAACTCATGCGCTAATAAATTAGCTTCATAAACTGCAATTAAAACCCTGGGCACTAATTTAGTGGAAATGGCAGCCTTGTTAAAAGTCAGGGGTGTTAGGGAAAGGGAGGAGAAGAGGTGGAGGGAGAGGGGCGGGTGAAGGGATTGGACCACGGAAACTGATGTGTTTTTTTCACAGCTTTTTCCCTCTCTCTAATCCAAAACACACCAGCTCTCATACTTTAATATTATTCCTGGTCCCTATCATATCTTAAAGAGAGAGAGAGAGAGAATTAAATAACAATAGAGAGAAAGAGAGAATGAAAGAACAACAGAGAGAAAGACTGAAAGAAAAAGAGCATGGGAGTGGTAGAGACAGCGAGGGTGCATACGATATGCCTGACAGGAGACATCTGTCTCTGCTTTGTCGACTAGAGTTATGTGTCAGCACTCTGATAGAACAATTCTCATACTCACACAACACCACAGAGAGCAGAACTCTTCTCGGAGCATAAACACATCTCTCTGACACCATACCTCAGACAACGCTGTCTAAACAGTGTTGTCTAAAAGTACTGTAATTATTATGAATGAAGGAGACATGTACCGGCTGAGAAGAAAGATAAGAAGACGATGAGTTGGTCATGTCGGAGGAGAATTCAAGATTGAAAAAGACCTGTTGAACAGTAAACACATTCTCCATATTTCCAGTGATAAAACCATTACCCACAGTTTATTCACACCCTGGTGCATTTGTTTGCACAACCCTTGCCATCATAGCCTGTAACCAGAACGGTCTTATTATCTTCTTTAAACTAGTAACGAGTGCACTGAGAGTCGGGAACCAAGTTCAGGGAGTGAGTCTTTTAATAAATAAAAGAAACAATGAACACGAAACACAAACAAATGCACCGACATGAAAACAGAGTCAATAACACCTGAGGAAAGAACCAAGGGGAGTGACCGATATAGGGAAGATAATCAAGGATGTGATGGAGTCCAGGTGAGTGGCATGAGGTGCAGGTGCGTGAGACGAGAGTGACAGGTGTGCGGGATAATCAGCAGCCTGATGACCTAGAGGCTGGAGAGGGAGTATAGGTGACACAACTCTATATCTTCAGTCACAGAAAGATGGCACCGACAGACATGGCAGCTTTGCTTCTAGATCCTAAGCAACTTTGCAGTAATTCCTTTTTGTGTGTGTTATTTCTTACATTATTAGCCCAGAACGTTTTTTGGGTTACTGCATACAGCTGGAAATAACTTTTGGAAATCACCATCATTGCGATCAGGAATATGGCTTTCCCGAATTGTATCCCTCCCCCCAGACAATTGAACTTATCCCAGAGGCTGCTCCAAGATGCCGCCGGTGGAGAAGATGTATTTGGAGTGGACTTCTAGGGGGCAGGCACACCATCAGGGGGCAGGCACACCATTCACCGCTTCCGAGTATATTACTCGCTGATGTTCAGTCTCTGGACAATAAAGTAGACAAGCTCAGGGCGAGGATCTCCTTTCAGAGAGACATCAGGGACTGTAATATACTCTGTTTCACAGAATCATGGCTCTCTCCAGATATACTGTCTCCATCCATACAGCCAGCTGGCTTCTCAGTACATCGCACAGACAGGAATAAAGAACTCTCCGTGAAGAAGAAGCGCGGTGGTGTATGTTTCATGACTCCATTTTGATCCTCCCTTCCTATAGGCAGAAACTCAAACAGGAAGTATCCTTGCTAAGGTCTATTCAACGCTGATATGTTCCGGGTAGCCTTGGAGAATAACATTTATGTATACACAGAGACACGGGGACTGAGTTCATCGGGAAATGTAAATGGGATGTTGTTCCCACTGTGACTATTAAAACCTACCCGAATTAGAAACCGTGGATAGATGGCAGCATTTGCGTTAAACTGAAAGTGTGAACCCCCGCTTTTAACCATGGCAAGGTGATGGGGAATATGGTTGAATGCAAACAGTGCAGTTATTCCCTCTGTAAAGCAATCAAACAGGAAAAACGTCAGTACAGAGACAAAGTGGAGTCGCAATTCAACGGCTCAGAGACAAGACGTATGTGGCAGGGTTTACATACAATCAAGGATTACAAAGGGACGTCGCCGATACCGACGTCTTGCTCCCGGACAAGCTAAACACCTTCTTCGCCCGCTTTCAGGACAACACAGTGCCATCGACGCGGCCTGCTCCCAAGGACTGTGGGCTCTCTTTCTCCGTGGCCGACATGAATAAGACATTTAAGCGTGTTAACTCTCGCAAGGCTGCCGGCCCATATGGCATCCCTAGTCGCGTCCTTAGAGCATGCACAGACCAGCTGGCTGGAGTGTTTACGGACATATTCAATCTCTCCATATCCCAGTCTGCTGTCCCCACCAACAAAGCAAATGTAACTGAACTACTACTTTGTTCTTTGAGAGGATAGTTAAGGATCATATCACCTCTACCTTACCTGACACCCAAGACCCACTTCAATTTGCTTACAGCCCCAATAGATCCACAGACGATGCAATCACAATTGCAATTGCACTGCACACTGCCCTATCCCATCTGGACAAGAGGAATGCCAATGTAAGAATGCTGTTCATTGACTATAGCTCAGCCTTCAACACCATAGTACCCTCAAGCTCAGCGCCTGGATCTGAACCCCACCCTCCGCAACTGGGTCCTCGACTTCCTGACTGGCCAACCCCAGGTAATGAAGGTAGGAAACAACACCTCCACTTCATTGATCCTCAACACAAGGGCCACACAAGGGTGTGTGCTCAGCCCCCTCCTGTACTCCCTGTTCACCCATGACTGCATGGCCACACACGCCTCCAACTCAATCATCAAGTTTGCAGACGATACAACCATAGGAGGCCTGATTACCAACAATGACGAGACAGCTTACAGGGAGGAGGTGAGGGCCCTTGCAGAGTGGTGCCAGGAGAATAATTTCTCCCTCAACGTCAACAAAACAAAGGACCTGATCGTGGACTTCAGGGAAAAGCAGAGGGAGCAAGCCCCTTTCCAAATTGACGGAACAGCAGTGGAGAACGTGGAAAGCTTAAAGTTTCTCTGTGTACACATCACTGACAATCTGAAATGGTCCACACACACAGACAGTGTGGTGAAGAAGACGCAAGAGTGCCTCTTCAACCTCAGGAGGCTGAAGAAATTTGGCTTGGCCCCTAAGACCCTCACACGCTTTTACAGATGCACAATTGAGAGCATCCTGTCGGGCTGTTTCACTGCCTGGTACGGCAACTGCACTTCACGCAATCGCAGGGCTCTCCAGAGGGTCGTGCGGTCTGCCCAACGCATCACCAGGGTCACACTGCCTGCCCTCCAGGACACCGACAGCACCCAATGTCACAGGAAGGCCAAAAACACCATCAAGGACATCAACCACCCAAGCCACGGCCTGTTCACCTCGCTATCATCCAGAAGGCGAGGTCAGTACAGATGCATCAAAGCTGGGACCGAGAGACTGAAAAACAGCTTCTATCTCAAGGCCATCAGATTGTTAAATAACCATCACTAGCTGGCTACCACCCAGTTACTCAACCTTAGAAGCTGCTGCCCTATATGCATAGACATGGAATCATTTGGTCATTTTAATGGAACACTAGTCACTTTAAGAATGTTAACATACTGCTTTACTCATTGCGTATGTGTATACTGTATTATACTATATTTTAGTCAATGCCACTCCTGTCATTGCTCATCCTAATATTTATATATTTCTTAATTCCATTATTTTACTTTTAGATTTATGTGTTTTGTTGTGAATTGTTAGATATTACTGCACTGTTGGAGCTAGGAACACCTGCAATAACATCTGCTAAATATGTGTATGTGACCAATAAAATGTGATTTGATTTGATTTTAATGTATGGGATCCTACAAATGATCACTCTTGAACACAGTTTTAAGCAATCAATAATATTCTCATTGCCACATAAACATCCACGTAAGTATGTCAACTACAAGAGGTGGACAGTATATGGAAGGCTATGAACCAATCTGTAGCCAGTTGCCTTCATGATAATTTATGAATGTTAATTCAGGGTCTATGAAGGTACTACAGTATGCATTGGTTATGAAGCTGTCATATAGTCCTTATGATTAGCCCATACAATAATTATCATAATTACAGTAACACACAAGACTGAGTCTGAGTTTGTCCCCGTCCAAGACGTATGGGCATCTATCACGTTTTAGGGAAGACCCAGATGCAGACAGTGTTGAAGTAACAAAAGTTTATTACTAGAACGGGGGGCAGGCAAAATGACAGGTCAAGGGCAGGCAGAGGTTGGTAATCCAGTGTGATGTGACAAGGTACAGAACGGCAGGCAGGCTCAGGGTCAGGGCAGGCAGAATGGTAAAAACCGGGAAACTAGAAAACAGGAACTAGAAACAGACAGGAGCAAGGGGGAAAACAGACAAACAGAGAACACAGGTATAAATACACTGGGGATAAAGGGGAAGATGGGCGACACCTGGATGGGGTGGAGACAAGCACAAAGACAGGTGAAACAGATCAGGGTGTGACAGGCATCCACCGTTTAGAGTGAAAACATCCAGCAGAACTAAGTAAGCAGAGCCCAGTGATGCGGTCCCTTTAAATTGCTTATTGATCACAATGTCAAGCTGTGAGGAACACAGAAACGAGATAAAAACCTTAAACGGAGGAGAGTGAGAGGCATAATACGTAGTAGGACTAGGACTCTCTGTTTGGGTAGTAAGCAGTTAGAATAAATCCAATCCAATTTGTGGGAGGTGCTTCAGGACGCATGGGGTGGAATCTCTTCAGATTACCTCAACAAATTGACAATTAGAATGCCAAAGGTCTGCAAGGCTGTAATTGCTGCAAATGAAGGATTCTTTGACGAAAGCAAAGTTTAAAAGACACAATTAATATTTCAATTAAAAATCATTATTTATAACCTTGTCAATGTCGTGATTATATTTCCTATTCATTTTGCAACTCATTTCATGTATGTTTTCATGGAAAACAAGGACATTTCTAAGTGACCCCAAAATTTTGGACGGTAATGTATAGTGGCATTCTCTCAACTAGTTTCACCTGGAGTGCTTTTCCAACAGTCTTGAAGGAGTTTCCTTCAATCTGTGGTCTGACTCATCCCAAACCATCTCAATTTTGTTGAGGTCAGGGTATTGTGGAGGCCAGGTCATCTGATGCAGCATTCCATCACTCTCCTTCTTGGTAAAATAGCCCATTCACAGCCTGGAGGTGTGTTGGGTCATTGTCCTGTTGAAAAACAAATGATAGTCCCACTAAGCCCGAACCAGATGTGATGACGTATCGCTGCAGAATAATGTGGTAGCCATGCTGGTTAAGTGTGCCTTAAATTCTAAATAAATCCCTGATAGTGTCACCTGCAAAGCACCCCCAAACCATACAGTAACACCTCCTCCTCCATGCTTTACAGTGGAAAATACACATGCGTAGATCATCCGTTCACCCACACCGCGTCTCACAAAGACACGGCGGTTGGAACCAAAAATCTCCCATTTGGACTCCAGACGAAAGGACAAATTTCCACCGGTCTAATGTCCATTGCTTGTGTTTCTTGGCCCAAGCAAATCTCTTCATCTTATTGATGTCCTTTTAATAGTGTTTGTTTTGCAGCAATTTGACCATGAAGGCCTGATTCACACAGTCTCCTCTGAACAGTTGATGTTGAGATGTGTCTGTTACTTGAACTCTGTGAAGCATGTATTTGGGCTGCAATTTATGTGGCTGGTAACGCTAATGAACTTATGCTTTGCAGGTAACTCTGGGTCTTCCTGTCCTGTGGCGGTCCTAATGAGAGCCAGTTTCATCATAGAGCTTGATGGTTTTTGAGACTGCATTTGAAGAAACTTTCAAAGTTCTTGAAATGTTTTGTATTGACTGACCTTCATGTCTTAAAGTAATGATGGACTGTCGTTTCTCTTTGCTTATTTGAGCTGTTCTTGCCATAATATGGACTTGGTCTTTTACCAAATAGGGCTATCTTCTGTATACCCCCCCCTCCCCCCTATCTTGTCACAACACAACTGATTGGCTCAAACACATTAAGAAGGAAATAAATTCCTCAAATGAACTTTTAAGAAGGCACACCTGTTAATTGAAATGCATTCCAGGTGTCTACCTCCTGAAGCTAGTTGAGAAAATGGCAAGAGTGTGCAAAGCTGTCATCAAGGCAAAGGGTTGCTATTTGACAAATTTCAAATATATAACATATTTGGATTTGTTTAACACTTCTTGGTTTAACACATGATTCCATATGTGTTATTTCATAGTTTTGATGTCTTCACTATTATTCTACAATGTAGAAACTAGTAAAAAGAAAGAAGCACCCTTGAATGAGTAGGTGTTCTAAAACGTTTGACCGGTAGTGTATCTTTATTAATAACTATTATGAATAGGAATGGTCAAGTTGTATCACACATGCAGCTATCAAAAACTTATGGGAATGTTTTCTCTATCCAAAGTTCCAACCAACTGATTGCAGCATTAAAGCATAAATGGAGGAGGCCAGTGGAAGGGAGAGAAGGTGAGGGAACTTGTTTGTCTGCCCTATATTAAAGACCAATGCAAGTATGAAACTAGAGGATTCAAATCAACAGGTTCAGATCTCCAAGGGTTTTGGCATTCGTGTTGGACTGACAGAGGCATGGCCTTGGGTTGGTGACTTGTTTGAGCACACCTCCAAATGTGCTATGTTGATTGAGATGGTGCAGCTATGTGAAAGAAAGTTGCGGTATGAGGGAGACTTCTGAAAGAATAGTCTAGCGACTAGAGTGCTATGTCCGTCACCACCTGTCTTGTCGAGCACTTCTGACTTATCGACATAATGGCTTAGGTGTTTAATTGACAGACCCAAGGTTGCCGGTTCAAGTCCCCCTTGGGATGACCCCCAAATTCACTACAATATGATTTCTCAGAAACATGTGAAACACTTTGGATAGGATTTCTTATCTTGCAATACATTCATGTGCCCATTAAAATGACAGGAAAGAGATGTGGCAATCCATTATTCAATTTAGGCTGCAAGTAAAACAGTTCATGAAACAGAGAAAAAAAAACATTGGACTGTTTGACAAAGCAACATATTGGATGCAATGTTCTGGATGAGCTCATTTGTTTTCTCTTTGGATGAGAAAACTAAGAGAAAACAAATGACTTCTCCAGTGGACACAGCACATTTAGGAGTGTACATTGGACAGAGAGATCAGTGGACAGAGTGAGGTGGATAGAGTGAGGTTATAATAATCATAATGATAACCATATTCATAATAAACATAGCAGCAATGAATGGAGTTCACATGATGACAGAAAGGACACAAAATGAACTGGATAACAGAGCAAGCACTCTATCATTTAGGAACTCTCTTCCTTTATGTTCAACCAGTGAAAGCATTACCATGCTTATCTCTCAATAGCACAAGGATGACGCAAGTGACATTTAGTCTAGTCCTGTAGGTTGGTTATCTTTAAATGCAGCAGGTATTCATTCTTAAATTCATTAGAGGATATTTTATTGAGTCTCTATATGTGAGGACAGACGCTGGGAGACGAGAAGCATAACAGACATGAAACAAAATACGGACAACGTCTGGACAAGGGAAACAAAACGACAGTAATGCTGACGTGGGGATTAAACTGAGGAACAGACAGATAAAGATCAATAAAGTCAAGTGTCCAAGTGAGTCCAATGAAGCGCTAGTGCACATAACGATGGTGACAGGTGTATGTAGTGATGGGCAGCCTTGCTGATGAGCAGGCATGACAATATACCTGTAATCTTTTTTATTGTTCAAGAGAAAAAGTATTTTTTCGCATTAGCATGTGTGCTAAAGTGTATCTATAAGTACAGTGCGTATTTCAATATAGCATATAGCAACAATAATTTCTGAAAACTATTAAAGAATGTATTTTTTTTTGCATATGCAAAGAATATGTTTTTAATAGTTTCCTTGTTTTTTTAGATTATTTATTTCACCTTTATTTAACCAGGTAGGCAAGTTGAGAACAAGTTCTCATTTACAATTGCGACCTGGCCAAGATAAAGCAAAGCAGTTCGACACATACAACGACACAGATTTACACATGGAGTAAAACAAACATACAGTCAATAATACAGTAGAAACGAGTCTATATATGATGTGAACAAATGAGGTGAGATAAGGGAGGTAAAAGCAAATAAAAAGGCCATGGTGGCAAAGTAAATACAATATCGCAAGTAAAACACTGGAATGGTAGATTTGCAGTGGAAGAATGTGCAAAGTAGAAATAAAAATAATGGGTGCAAAGGAGCAAAATAAAATAAATACAGTAGGGAAAGAGGTAGTTGTTTGGGCTAAATTATAGGTGGGCTATGTACAGGTGCAGTAATATGTGAGCTGCTCTGACAGCTGGTACTTAAAGCTGGTGAGGGAGATAAGTGTTTCCAGTTTTAGAGATTTTTGTAGTTCGTTCCAGTCATTGGCAGCAGAGAACTGGAAGGAGAGGCGGCCAAAGAAATTGGTTTTGGGGGTGACCAGAGAGATATACCTGCAGGAGCGCGTGCTACGGGTGGGTGCTGCTATGGTGACCAGTGAGCTGAGATAAAGTGGGACTTACCTAGCAGGGTCTTGTAGATGACCTGGAACCAGTGTGTTGGAGGCTATTTTGTAACTGACATCACCGAAGTCGAGGATCGGTAGGATGGTCAGTTTTACGAGGGAGTGAAGGATGCTTTGTTGAGAAATAGGAAGCCAAATCTAGATTTAACTTTGGAGATGTTTTATGTGAGTCTGGAAGGAGAGTTTACAGTCTAACCACACACCTAGGTATGTGTAGTTGTCAGACCCATCCAGAGTAGTGATGCTGGGCGGGCGGGCAGGTGTAGGCAGCAATCGGTTGAAGTTTAGTTTTACTTGCATTTAAGAGCAGTTGGAGGCTACGGAAGGAGAGTTGTATGGCATTGACTCTCGTCTGGAGGGTAGTTAACACAGTGTCCAAAGAAGGGCCAGAAGTATACAGAATGGTGTCGTCTGCGTAGAGGTGGAACAGAGACTCACCAGCAGCAAGAGCAACATTATTGATGTATACAGAGAAAAGAGTTGGCCCAAGGATTGAACCCTGTGGCACTCCATAGAGGCTGCCAGAGGCCCAGACAACAGGACCTCCAATTTGACACACTGAACTCTAACGGAAAAGTAGTTGGTGAACCAGGCGAGGCAATCGTTTGAGAAACCGAGGCTGTTGAGTCTGCTGATGAGGATGTGGTGATAGACAGAGTCGAAAGCCTTGGCCAGGTCAATGAATACGGCTGCGCAGGATTGTTTCTTATCGATGGCGGTTAAGATATCGTTTAGGACCTTTTAGCGTGGTGACAGAGTTTCCATACCTCAGTGCAGTGGGCAGCTGGGAGGAGGTGCTCTTATTCTCCATGGACTTTACAGTGTCCCAGAACTTTTTTGAGTTTGTGTTGTAATTTCTGCTTGAAAAAGCTTCATGTACATGTCTTGTTGCAGTGCCATATCAGAATCATTCAGTGTGGTTTGTTGCAGTGTCACTTCTGCATTCCTGATATTTACCTGAGGGAGTCAGGGTAAGGGTAACCTCTACCTGGGTGGAGGCTTTATTGTCAAAAAGCCTGGGAAATCTTGGAGTCTGCGGGAGGTGTGGCAATGGGGGGTCTGATCCATTTTAACCAATGAATTTCAAATAAAACGTTGCGCATATTTACCTGTCCTGGTCTTCTGTGTTGGTTGTTTGCTGGAAACCATTAAATCCTGTGGTGGATGGAGTTAAAAGGGGGTCACACTAAACTGTGACATATCCATAAGGCTAGGGGAAGCTAAGCTTTACCCAAAGTAAATTGATTTGGCAAATTATATAGCCCACTTAGCTTCCTCCAGTCTATACATACATACAATTCATAATGGGCTGATACACCAGAAAGCATCATTTGGCCACAAGATCAATGGCTTAAAAAAAAATATATGTAGCCTACAGTCAGAAAGGCCCGCAATTAGGGCAGTGTGTGCAGCAAATACCAAATAGATTGAGTTGCAACTATGTGAAAAGAGACCCAGCCAGGCATCTCAATACTAAATACAATCCTGATTTATTTACTGCTGTAAAGAGATGACAATGAAAAGACTCCATTCTGTCTTATCAAAATTCTCAACTTCATTGAGCAAACATCTTATTGGCACCAGTGGAGAACATTTACCATATCCCTGGTGAGTGTGCATATTCACTGTCTATCATTAGGTCGGTACCACTTTTTGTCTTTTGGACAATTTCCTCCACGTTAGGTGGATGTCATATTGTATTATGGATCACACAAGGTAAGCAGTGTCAGCAGAGTAGGCTACCCTGTAATTTTCAGGGGGTATTAAAGCTGTTTCTAATGTCTCCATGCATATAAAGTGTAGTAGAATTGCATGAATTATGTTTATAAAAGGCCTACAATAATTGTATTTTAGGCCTATAGCTTACTCCACAGTGTGTGAAGGAAATTTTACTTTGAAGAAATGTTCATCTTGTCTTTGTTTATGACACCAATCATTGGTTCCTGCCTGTGCCTGGTAAAGATATGAGGGGGAGGCCGTCATGACCACCTCCTTAGGACCATCTGGCAGAAAGCCTAGAATGTTCTTTTAGGTTAAGATAGGAGATGGTGTCAGACACATGCCGGAACCAACCCTCCTTTCTTTTGAAAATAATAAAATAAAATAAATATATGTAACGTGTCTGTAACCAGTATATAAGGGAACTATAACGGGACTGCCCCAAGGGAGCTCCTGATCAACATGGTACATGGTGCATTGAGTGGGTTAGAACCTCTCCAGCGCGTTGACAAACAATGATTCACTTAATATTGACTGAGTGTCCCATGTGTAGAATTTCCACAACAATTTGGCATTACAAACAAGATTATTGATTCTGCCTGCGTAGCTTTCCAGTCGGGGTCTGTGAGGGAAAATCGGTGGGGCATTTTATGAAGGGAAGGAAATTTTGTCTGAACAAAAGCCTGAGACCCGCCCAGACCCTTACTGTGAGCTGCCCAGGAGGAGACACGTCATCCATGAACAAAAGAGGGACATGTCTTCTGAATTACAGTAAGTTAATTTAAATGAATCTGCATAAAAAATAAATGAATTAAAGTAAGGCGAGTAATTTATAAATTAGGGCTATTCACTAATCTTATGAGAAGACTAGAGTGAGGGCTTAACAGTACCATGGAAAGCCCCGTTGACAGCTGTCTATAGGCATTCATAAAAAGTTTCTACATGGTCTGTAGCCACTACAAATAACACACATGGGTAATAAGGGAGATTACCGAGTGCGGTTGGAAATAGGACTAAGTGGATGTGAAAGTTGTTAATGTGAGAAATGACATTTTAAGCTGATTGCAATTTGGGTATTAAGCTGATTGCAATTCAGCTAGTAATTACTGGGTGAATGAGCGCTGTCAGGGGAATAGCTCCACTGTGAAAGATAAGTGTGTGAAAGAGGATTATTGAGTGTGTGAACGAATGGATACCCCAACCAGTTCTGTGTGAGCAGGGGTTTTTCAATCTATAATGTTATCTAGGGGTTCTGTCCACCACCATCCATCAATCTATAGGTAGTGAGCACTGAAAGGAGAAGCCATTGACAAGTTTGAGAGGGTAACAGCTGAGATGGGTAAGAGCTGAACAATGAAGTTCATTGATGACCCCGGACACCTTGAACATGATATCTCTCAGACTGCTGCGCTGTGGTTGTTGCTGCGATGTGGATGTGAATAACTAAAGATTTATAACGTTATATAGGGTTTCTGTATGGAGATATGAAAGAATATTATTTCCAAATATGCTGTTAAATAGAACACTAGTGAATATTTTAACCGGTGTATGAAAAGAACACTGGTGTTCAGGAGGAATTTGATGGAACACAAATATATAATGGGTTACTAGAGATCTGATTAAGTAACAATAGAAAAAAATGATAATATACAACTTTTACACCCACACGTAGATGTACGTAATTGGTGTAAAAAGTGTTCTGAGCTGCTCCTCCGCTCTCTCCACTGGCTTCCAGTTTAAGCTCGCATCCGCTACAAGACCATGGTGCTTGCCTACGGAGCTGTGAGGGGAACGGCACCTCAGTACCTCCAGGCTCTGGTCAGGCCCTACACCCAAACAAGGGCACTGCGTTCATCCACCTCTGGTCTGCTCGCCTCCCTACCACTGAGGAAGTACAGTTCCCGCTCAGCCCAGTCAAAACTGTTCGCCGCTCTGGCCCCCCAATGGTGGAACAAACTCCCTCACGACGCCAGGACAGCGGAGTCAATCACCACCTTCCGGAGACACCTGAAACCCCACCTCTTTAAGGAATACCTAGGATAGGATAAAGTAATCCTTCTCACCCCCCCCCCCCCTTAAAAGATTTAGATGCACTATTGTAAAGTGGCTGTTCCACTGGATGTCATAAGGTGAATGCACCAATTTGTAAGTTGCTCTGGATAAGAGCGTCTGCTAAATGACTTAAATGTAAATGTAATTGTTGCATTCACCTTTCTATTTCACTTCACATATCATATCTGAAGTGAAATAGAAAGGTGAATGCAGCGATCAGCTTGGTTCCACCATGCTAATCATAACCACCATTGATAATGTAGTCCGTGCTCTGTGTGTTTGATCGACCAGTATCAATGAGAAGCCAGAAGCTGATCTACGCTGCCATGCCCATCAATGGGGCAAAGACCTTACTTTCAGCCTCACCTCTTGCCTGCTCACCAACGGTCGTTTGATGGGGTGCCCATAATTGGGTAGGTTTTATCTGACCTGTTCAAACTTCAGCATAGTACAAGCTAATGATGGCGCCGACAGAGATGGTCGCCTCGCTTCGCGTTCTTTGGAAATTATGCAGTATTTAGTTTTTTAAAATATTATTTCTTACATTGTTACCCCAGGGAATTCAAAGTCTTTTTACATACAGCTGGGAAGAATTATTGGATTTAATTTAAGAGCAAAGTCAATTTACCAACATTACGACCAGGAATACAACTTTCCCGAAGTGGATCCTATGTTCGGACCACCACCCAGGACAATGGATCTGATCCCAGTAGGTGGCCTTCTGGTCAGGCTATGTAGACCTGCACATCCCTCAACACTCCCGAGTATGCTACTCGCCAATGTCCAGTCTCTTGACAACAAGGTAGATGAAATTCGAGCATGGGTTGCCTTCCAGCAAGACATCAGAGATGGTAACATTCTCTGTTTCACGGAAACATGGCTCTCTCGGGATGTTGTCGGAATCGGTTCCGTCACCGGGCTTCTCCATGCATCGCGCCAACAGAGATAAACACCTCTTTGGGAAGATAAAGGGCGGGGGTGTATGCTTTATAATTAACGACTCATGGTGTAATCATAACAACATACAGGAACTCAAGTCCTTCTGCTCACCCGACCTAGAATTCCTTAAAATTCAGTTAGTCACATCTGTGTACTAACTGACTCGGTTAGTACATTTATTAAGAAGTGCATTGGAGATGTTGTACTCACTGACTCTTAAAACCTACCCTAACTAGAAACTGTGGCTGGATGGCTGGACTCGTGCAAAACTGAATGCATGATTTATCGCATTTAACTATGGAAAGAGGTCTGGAAATGTGGCTGAATTTAAACAGTGTAGTTATTCCATCTGCAAGGCAACCAAACAAGCAAAATGCCGGTACAGGGACAAGGTGAAGTCGCAATTCAACTGCTCAGACACGAAACGTATGTGGCAGGGTCTTCAGGACATCACGGACAAAAAAAACAAAAAACAGCCACTTTACGGACACTGAGGTCACACTTCCAGACAAACTAAACACCTTTGCCCACTTTGAGGATAATACAGAGCCACCGTCGCGGCTCGCTAACAGACTGCACCCCCCTCTCCTTCTCCGTGGTTGACGTGAGTAAAACATTTAAACTTGTTAACCTTCGCAAGGCTGCTGGCCCAGATGGCATCCCGAGCCGCGTCCTGAGAGCATGCGCCGACCAGCTGGTTGGTGTGTTTATGGACGTATTCAATCGCTCCCTATCCCAGTCTGTCCCCAAATGCTTCAAGATGGCTACCATTGTTCCTGTACCCAAGAAGGCAAAGATAACTGAACTAAATGACTACTGCCCTGTAGCACTTCTGTCATCATGAAGTGCTTTGAGAGGCTAATCAAAGATCATATCACCGCCACCCTAGATCCACTTCTGTTTGCATACTGCCCCAACAGGTCCACAGATGACGCAATCGCCATCACACTGCACACTGCCCTATCCCATCTGGACAAAATAAATACCTATGTAAGAATGCTGTTCATTGACTACAGCTCAGCATTCAACACCATAGTACCCTCCAAGCTCATCAAGCTGGAGGACCTGGGTCTCAACCCCGCCCTGTGCAACTGGGTCTTGGACTTTCTGGCAGGCCACTCCCAGGTGGTGAAGGTTTGAAACATCTCCACTTCGCTGACCCTCAACAATAGGGCCCCACAATGGTGTGTGCTCAGCACTCTCCTGTATTCCCTGTTCAACCACGACTGCGTGTCCATGCACGCCTCCAAGTCGATCATAATTTACAGACAACACAGCCATAGTGGGCCTGATCACCAACAACAACGAGACAGACTACGGAGAGGAGGTGAGGGCACTCTGAGTGTGGTGTCAGAAAAACAACCTCAATGTCAACAAAACAATTTAGATGATTGTGGACTTCAGGAAATAGCAGACGAAGCACCCCCTTAACCACATCGAAGGGACAGCAGTGGTGAAGGTTGTTTTGTTTTTTAAAGTTCCTGGGTGTACACATCACAGACAAACTGAAATGGTCCACCCACACAGTGTGGTAAAGAATGCACAACAGTGCCTCTTCACCCTCAGGAGGCTGAAGAAATTTGGCTTGTCAAAACCCTGACAAACTTTTACAGATGCACAATCGAGAGCATCCTGTATCACAGCCTGGTACGGCAACTGCACCTCCCTCAACTGCAAGGCTCTCCACAGGGTGGTGCGGTGGTCTGCACAACGCATCACAGGGGGGGCAAACTACCTGCCCTCCAGGACACCTACAGCACCCAATGTCACAGGAAGACCAAAAAGATCAAGGACAATAACCACCGAGCCACTGCCACTAGCATCCATAAGGTGAGGTCAGTACAGGTGCATCAAAGTTGGGACCGAGAGATTGGAAAACAGCTTCTATCTCAATTCCATCAAACTCAGAGAGGCTACTGCCTACATTGAGACCCAATCACTGGACACTTTTAATACATGGATCACTAGTCACTTTAAACAATGCCACTAATGTTTACATATCTTACATTACTCATATCACATGTATATACTGCATTTTAGACCATCTACTGCACCTTGGCCATCGCTCATCCATATACTTATATGTACATAATCTCATTCACCCATTAAGAGTTGTGCATATTAGGTACTTGTTGGTGAAGGGTTAGATTACTGCGCTGTCGGAACTAGAAGCGCAAGCATTTCGCTACACTCGCATCGACATCTCCTAACCATGTGTGTGACCAGTAGAATTTGATTTAGTACCTGTTTGCCAGATATTACCTAACTGCCATTGGTAATAGAACAGTGACTGTGTGTATGAGCCGGCACATGGCGACTTCCAAGATGTCATGAAGTTCACACTGAACAGAAGGACTTGATACTGATGTCTCTAAGTGGAGTGAGATTTGGTGTTTTGCATGGAAATGTTACTCGACACAACTTTTACTTGTATTGTCTTCATTGAATTGAATGGTATCAGTCAATACAGGGAGGTAGAAACCATGTGTATTCTGAACCATTGTTATATTAGCAGAACACTGATTCTATGGTATTATGTAAAGGGTTGTTTTATTTTACATGGACCTGTTACTACATTTGAAAGTTATTAAAACACTTTGTTTAGAATATCTATATAAATTCAGCAATTGCGTTCCTCTCATGTACTCTGACTACTGACCTATTCAAAACTTCTTCTGGCATCTCACTGTACATCTGCCTGTAGTTATTGAACTCAACCAGCAGGAGGTTTGCTTGTTGTGAATGAGTGGGGAGAAACAGCTGCGGGCAAGGTTCTGACAGGTGGGTGTGTCTTGGTGGTGGCAAGGACACACCCAAGAAACACCCACATCAAACCACACCCCCAAGCCAACTCACGTTTGACTTCTGTCACCAGCTTTTCTTGAGTAGCCAGCCAAAAAACGTGGCCAAATCAGCTCGTGCAGTTCCCCTTTAACCTGTTAGTCCTATAGGGGCAGTATTTCATTTTTGGATAAAAAGACGTGCCCGTTTTAAGCGCAATATTTTGTCACGAAAAGATGCTCGACTATGCTTGGAATCGATAGTTTTGGAAAGAAGACACTCTTACGTTTCCAGAACTGCAAAGATTTTCACTGTGAGTGCCCTAGAACAAATGCTTCAGGCAAAACCAAGATGTTTGACCGACCAGGAAATGAACAGGATTTCTGAGGCTACGTTTTCCATGATCGCCTTATATGGCTGTGAATGCGACAGGAATGAACGGACACTTTCTCTTGTTTCCCCAAGGTGTCTGCAGCATTGTAACGTATTTGTAGGCATATCATTGGAAGATTGACCATAAGAGACTACAATTGCCAAGTGTCACGCACGGTGTCTGCGTGGAAATTGGTGCGCAAAAGTCAGCTACCAGTATTTTTCCATCCGAATCAGAAAAGAATGCAGGCTTCCAGGGACAGCATTTCAATGAAGAGATATATGACAAAACACCTTGAGGATTGATTCAAACAACATTTTCCATGTTTCAGTCGATATTATGGAGTTAATTCGGAAAAAAGTTTGACGTGTAGGTGACTGAATTTTCGGTTAGTTTCGGTAGCCAAATGCATAGTAACAAAATGGAACGTTGTGTCCTACACAATAATCTTTCAGGAAAAACTGGACATCTGCTATGTAACTGAGAGTCTCCTCATTGAAACATCTGAAGTTCTTCAAAGGTAAATTATTTTATTTGATCCCTTTGCTGGTTTTTGTGAATATGTTGCGTGCTAAATGCTAACGCTAAATGCTAAGCTAGCTATCACCACTCTTACACAAATTATTGATTTTCTCTGGTTCTAAAGCATATTTTGAAAATCTGAGATGACAGGATTGTTAAGAAAAGGATAAGCTTGAGAGCAGGCATATTTATTTCATTTCATTTGCGATTTTTAGAAATCGCTAACGTTGCGTTATGGTAATGAGCTTGAGGCTGTAGTAACGCGACCGCATGCGGGGTGGGGCGGACTATGAGGTTAAAGGAGAAAGGAGAGTCTTCATCTTAATGTGACTAGCAATCCCGGATCCGGGAGTGTAATCATAGCCTCAAATGAATTAGCATAACGCAGCGGACATAAATACCCCTAGAAAATGTTCCTATTCATGAAAATCACAAATGAAATATATTGAGACACAGCTTAGCCTTTTGTTAACCACACTGTCATCTCAGATTTTCAAAATATGCGTTACAGCCAACACTAGACAAGCATTTGTGTAAGTTTATCATGGCATAATGCTATGCTAGGCTCTGCTGGCAGCAGGCAACATTTTCAAGAAAATAAGAAAAGCAATCAAATTAAATAATTCACCTTTGAAAAACTTCGGATGTTTTCACTCAGGAGACTCCCAGTTAGATAGCAAATGTTCTTTTTTTCCCCAAAATATTATTTTTGTAGGCAAAATAGCTAATATATGCCATTTAGCAGACGCTTTTATCCAAATGTGTGCATACATTCTACGTATGGGTGGTCCCGGGAATCGAACCCACTATCCTGGCGTTACAAGCGCCATGCTCTACCAACTGTGCTACAGTCGAGCATCTTTTTATGACAAAATGTCTTGTTTAAAACGGGAACGTTTTTTATCCCAAAATTTAAATTTCGCCCCCTAGTCGTAAAAGGATTTATAGAAGCTTTTATGTGAAGGTCAAAAGAGAAATGCTTCTACTTTTGCTTCAAGGGATCTTCTATCTCATAATCCAGTGTTTCCCAAACTCGGTCCTCGGACCCCAAGGGGTGCACATTTTGTGTTTTGCCCTAACACTACACAGCTTCTTCAAATGATTAAAGCATTATTATTTTAATCAGCAGTGTAGTGCTAGGGCAAAAACGAAAACGTGTACCCCTTGGTTTCCCAAACTCACTCCTGTCATAACCCCACTGAACAATAGAATACACTTCTGTAAGTATATTGTACAGTAGTTCAAATTGTGACAACCACTAAGTTCAAATAACATGTTATATGATTGTCAATTTGGCTTTAGAGCATAGAACAGAAAGAGCGAGAACGAAGTCAGGGCATGGACTCTACAAGGTGTCAAGCGTTCCACAGGATTGCTGGCCCATGTTGATGCCAATGCTTCTCACAGTTATCAAGTTGGCTAGATGTCCTTTGGATGATGGACCATTCTTCATACACACGGAAACTGTTGAGCGTGAAACCCAGCTGCGTTGCAGTTCTTGACACAACTCGGTGCGTTTTGCACCAACTACCATAACCTGTTCAAAGGCGCTTAAATCTTTTGTCTTGCCCATTCACCCTCTGAATGGCACACATACACAATCCATTTCTTAATTGTCTCAAGGCTTAAAAATCCTTCTTTAACCCATCTCCTCTCCATCTACGCTGATTGAAGTGGATTTAACAACTGACATCAGAAGAAGGACAACAATAAGGGATAGTAGCTTTTACCTGGATTCACCTGGTCAGTCTATGTCAGGGAAAGCGCAGGTGTCCTTACTGTTTTGGACACTCGGTGGTACAGAGCGGAGAAAGACAAGGAAAATTAAAACAGTAACTTATATAGATGTAGGGGACCTAAAGGAGCATCTTAGTCTAACATCTGAAGGTCAACAGGGCAAAGCTTTTACAGTACTCCTACTGGTGCTTTGGGGGATCTGCCTTTTTATTCCCCACTCAGACATAAACTATATTTCTTACTAGGTAACAATCAAGGACGGAAAATAATTGTGTATGGTCAAAGAGGGAGCGCAGCAGGAGAAGCTCTCTCTTGATAAAGACTCCCCCACCCCGAGAGAGTCAGACCAGACCTCTTCCCTATACAACCCCACAGATGAGCAACCCCACGCGGAAAGTCAACCTCCCAGCACAGAGCACTACGCCCTCATTGAAAAGAAGGATACATTCACCCAGCTAGAGGTAAGACTGGTGGAGCTGGAACAACAGGTGAACACACAACAGCCCCTCAACCAGACCCGGAGAGCTGGAGGGGGGAGAGACATGTCTGCACTCTGGACTGTGGTGAGACAACTTCAACAGGAGAAAGAGCAGGAGCAGAAGAAGGAGGCCCTGTGGCTGGGGAAGATGAGGGCACTAGAGGAGAAGGTGAGAAAGATGACGTGTGACAGAGAACAACCCATGAGAGAGCAGGCCACCCCCGCAGAGAAGCCAGCAGAACAGCCCACCTCAGATAGCCTCAACATCACAACAGGACAGATAAATTAAGTACCCCAAGCCCAGGGGACCCCACCCCTAGAAGCCACCCTGTCAGCAATCCCGATAGCCCTCATGACATCCTCCACCCACCCCTCCCACTGAGGACACACACAAGCCACAGATTGTACTCATTATGGACAAACAGGAAATATATACAAGAAAATACACTTTTTCCCAAACACCCAGTGCGCCCTAGACCTTCTGTCTGAGGACCAACTAGGGTTACCCAGCCACATAATGCACACGGGCACAAACGACCTGAGAGCACAACAGGAAAGGGTGGCCACAGCACTTAAAGGAGTGATATGAAAAGCTGATTCTACTTTCCCCAACGCACAAGTGGATATCTCCATCCTGCTACAGTGGGGCAAAAAAGTATTTAGTCAGCCACCAATTGTGCAAGTTCTCCCACTTAAAAAGATGAGAGAGACCTGTAATTTTCATCATAGGTACACTTCAACTATGACAGACAAAATTAGAATAACTATAACTATAACTAACTACAGTAGAACAAAATGAGAATAACTACACTGTTTAAATTCAGCCACAGTTCCAGACCTCTTTCCATAGTTAAATGCGATAAATCACGCATTCAGTTTTGCGCGAGTCCAGCCATCCAGCCACAGTTTCTGGTTAGGGTAGGTTTTAATAGTCAGTGAGTACAACATCACCAATGCACTTCTTAATAAATGCACTAACCGAGTCAGTGTATAGGTCAATGAAGTTCTCCGAGGCTGACCGGAACATATTCCAGTCCGCGTGATCAAAACAATCTTGAAGCGTGGCTCCCGATTGGTCAGACCAGCGTTGAATGGTTCTCGTCACTGGTACATCCTGTTTAAGTTTCTGCCTATAAGACGGAACGAGCGAGATGGCGTCATGGTCGGATTTGCCAAAGGGAGGTTGGGGGAGGGCTCTGTATGCTTCGCGGAAGTTAGAGTAGCAGTGATCAAGAGTATTAGCCCTGCGAGTTGTGCAATCAATATGCTGATAGAATTTAGGTAGCCTTGTACTCAAATTTTCTTTGTTAAAATCCCCAGCTCCAATAAATGCATCCTCCGGATACAGTACCACAAAAATGTAATGGTTCCACCTGTCAGAGGGCTGCAGAGACTGTCCTAGAGACATTAATGACATTCAGGTGTGTCCTATTTGCTCTTTATGAGGTGTGTTTTCTGTTGTCCTTTGCAAACGCTTGACTTGTTTGTCGTGTGCGTTTGTTTCCTGAGTGAGTTTGAGACTTGTGTTTGTTGTTTTTCAAGTCTATCTGGTCTCTTCTCTGCACCTGGGTCCAATCTCACCACGCCACAGCAAACTTCTGCCTCAACATGGACCCAGCAGAGACCACCCACATCCAGAATGCTATAACCCAACAAGGAACACTCCTGGCGCGGCAACAAGGACAACTCTCCCAAATATCAGAGACGCTCCGGGCACTTCCCTCCATCCACGGCCCAACCCCAACCCAGGAGGAGCCAATGCCCAGGTCTCATCAACCAGTTCTACAGGCATCGCCATAGTTCCTCCTGGGAACCTGCACTGGGAACCCAAGATCCCAGCTCCCGAGTGGTATGACGGGCACCCTGGAGGATGCAAGGGGTCAGTCCTCCTCATTCCACACCGATCGGGCCATGATCTCCTACATAATTTCTCTACTCTCGGGCAAGGCCCTGTCGTGGGCAAAAGTGGTGTGGGAACAGCAGCCACCATCCTGCCAATCCATATTAGCCTTCAACGCAGAGCTGCGATGAATCTTCAACCACACAGTCGGTGGACGAGAAGTGGCAAGCTAACTATTCGTCCTCCGCCAAGGGGCCAGACCAGTGGCTGACTTCGCCATTGAGTTTTGTACCCTCGCAGCTGAGAGTGGGTGGAATACTGAGACACTGGTCACCGCTTTCTACCAGGGTCTGTCTAACTCCATCAAGGATGAACTGGCCGCCCGGGAACTGGGAGAGGATCTCGAGTCCCTGATAACGCTGGTCATCAGGATTGACAACCACATCCAAGAATGTGTGTGACAGCGCCTTTTTGACACCACCCCCGTATTCTGGTTTCTGGAGTACCCAAGCCCCCCGAGCCCAACATTGAGGAGCCCAGACCGCTGGGACGCACACTTCTGAGCCTAGACGAACATGACAGGCACGTGCACGACAGCTGCTGCCTGTACTGCGGAGGTCTCGGGCATCTCCGTTCTACATGCCCAGAGTTGATGGGAAACACCGATGCTCCCAAGAACAAGGGGAGACCCTGATGCGCTGTGCAGTTACACCCCAGCTACCTGGTCACTGTCTGACACTACCTGCAACCCTCCATTGGGACAAACGTCAGCACCACTTTCAAGCCTTCGTGGACTCCGGGGCCATGGATAATTGATCATTGACCAAGACTTCACCAGAGAATTACAAGCCCCTGTGTGAACTGCCCCATCCATCTGCAGATTCAAGCCCTCGGTGAACGCCCCATCGGCTCCGGCCAGGTGGGGTGAACCACTCAGACTCTTAGTTTTCTTTTGATCACTGCTCCCGAGAACCTCTTTATTTTAGGGCATCCCTGGCTAGTGCTACATAGCCCACTATTCTCCTGGTCCACAAGACACCTACTAGACTGGCGTAAGAACTGCCAGACTAAATGCCTAAGACCTCCACCAAATTCCTCGCGGTGTTCCCCGGCATCCATTGAAGACCAAGACTTTTCCGCTCTCCCTCCTGAGTACTTCAACCTCTGGGAGGCCTCCAGTAAGAGGCAATTCGCCACCCTCGCTCCCTCATTGTCCATATGACTGCGCAATAAAACTCCTATCCAGCTCCAACCCTCCCAGGGCTGTCTGTACTTCCTCTCGACCCCCAGCGGTCATGGACAATTACATCTGGGGGTTGCTGGAGGCCGGTTTCATTCGCTCCTCCACATCCCCAGCTGGTGCAGGCTTCTTTGTGGGGGAAAAGGATGGAGGTCTGCATCCCTGCATTGATTAGAGGGCAGAACAGGGTTACAAATAAGACCCTAACCCTGATATCCGAGTTGGCCCTGGGGCCCAGTACTTCACCAAACTGAACCTCTGCACATTTACAATCTGGTGAGAATCAGAGAGTGAGATGAATGGAAGACTGCCTTTAACACCCCAAGTGGGTACTAGGAGTGCTTAGTCATGCCCTTTGGATTATCGAACTCACCGGCAGTCTCCCAAGCATTGGTCATTGACACGCTTAGGGATATGCTGAATCAGTTCGTCTTTGTTTACCTCGACGACATCCTGATCTTCTCCAAGAATCTTCCGGAACACATCCTGCACATCCCCAAGTCCTGAGACACCTCCTGCAGAGTCAACTATACATCAAGATAGAGAAGTGTGAGTTCCATGTATCCCAAGTTTCTTTCCTGGGCCAAATGATCTCTACCGCCGGCATCCAAATGGACCCCGTAAAGGTGAGGGTGGTCACCGACTGGCCCCATCCAGCCTCACTCTAACAAGTCCAGCGGTTCCTCGGGTTTACCCATTTTTACAGCTGTTTTATATTCAACTTTCGTGTGGTGGCAGTGCCTCTCATGTCCCTAACCTGCAAGTACCAGAACCATTTTTGCTGGACCCCTGAGGCTGACAGGACATTCAGGGTGCTCAATGAACGTTTCACCTCCGGACCCATCCTCGTCCATCCAGATCCTACCCGTCCCTTCGTGGTAGAGGTAGACGCCTTGGATACCGGAGCAGGGGCGGTCCTTTCACAGTAGAACAAGGGGGAAAAGAAACTGCACCCATGTGCCTTCTCTCTCCAAACGGTTCTCGCCAGCGGAACGCAACTATGATGTAGGCAACCGGGAGCTCTTGGCAGTTAAGTGGGCCCTTGAGGGGTGGAGACACTTGTTGGTGGGGGCACCTCATACTTTCGTGATCTGGAAGGACCAAAAGAACTTGGACTCCATTCAAGCCAAGAGGTTGAACGCTCACCAGGCTAGGTGCGCTCTCTTCTTGAACACCTTCACACACTATCCAAGAATCAGAAAGCAGATGCCCTGTCCCGCCAACCCGATTTCTCTAACGAGGAGAGGGACTCAGAGCCCATCACCCCCTGCTCCCGCATTGTGGCCTGCATGATATGGAGTATTGAGACCACGGTCCGACAAAACCAGACCCGAGAACCTGACCCCGGCAGGGGTCCCACTAACAGAATTTATGTTCCGCGATCAGCCCGTTCCTGAGTACTACAGCACGTTCCCGTGCTTCTACACCTGCAGTGCTTGCTGTTTGGGGTATTAGGCTGGGTTTCTGTACAGCACTGGGTTTCTGTACAGATATCAGCTGATGTAAGAAGGGCTATATAAATACATTTGATTTGATACTACAATGAGGACACTCCTCTAAATTAACTGGGCATCCAGGGGTTAATTGGACAATGGAGTTCCTGAGGTGGAAATTCTGGTGGCCCAGCATTATTGAGGATGTGAGATCCTTCATTACGGCTTGCTCCACCTGTACACAAAGCAAGACATCACGACAGCGACCGGCTGGGTTGCTCCAACCTCTGCCCATCTCCAGCTTCCCAGGTCTGAGGGACTGTCCATCCTTCCATGTCTCCCATCTCAAACTGGTAAGGACCAGTCGCTTCTCTCCCCCCACTCCTGCCCCTCCACCCTCTCGACTTGTTTTAATGGTTGCCCGGCCTACACTCTCCAGTGTCTGTTGGTGGCACTCTGCACTACCTGGTGGACTGGGAGGGCTACAGCCCAGCGGAGCTGGCGTGGGTGCCAGCCCGAGACATCCTGGATCCGGGACTAGTTCGGGACTTCACCAACTACTTGGTGATTGCCCTGGCTCCCTGGCTGGAGCCGCTCCTATAAGGAGGGGACTGTCATAGTTCCACCTGTCACCAGAGGGTGGCAGAGACCATCCAAGAGACATTAACGACACTCAGGTGTGACCTATTTACTCATTATGATTTCCCTGTTTAAAAGAGGTGTGTTTTCTGTTGTCCTTTGCAGAAGCTTGAATTGTTTACCATATGCATTTGTTTCCTGAGTGAGTGTGAGACTTAGTGTTTGTTATTTTTCAAGTGTACCATGATCCTGTGGCTACCGTTTCCCAGTAAAGTGTTATGTTTATCTTTAATCACTGATTCCTCATCTGGTTTCTTCTCTGCACCTGGGTCCAACTTCACCACGTCACAGAAAAGACTTCCACCCTGCTACCATACAGCTGGTATATACAAGTGTTTCCTGTGACTGACTCAAAACCAAATGTTTACCTGGCCCTCCACTCCACCCTGGACTTGAATAGCCTTTACGAACAGGTACACCTATACAATGTAGCAGTGCCCACCTTCGCCAGGACTCTAAAAGACATAGCCCTCAACCGCAGCCCCAACACCTCACACAGGAACAACAGATCAACGATCCAAGATTACATATATCCAGAACACAGCACCAGCCACATCCACCCCCCCAACCTAACCAATAAATACTCCCCAAAACCAACCATGCTCACACCCCATATAGTCTGTGGTGACAGACAAAATTTGACACACTTACTCATTCAAGGTTTTTTCTTTATTTGACTATTTTCTACGTTGTAGAATAATAGTGAAGGCATCAAAACTATGAAATAACACATATGGAATCATGTAGTAACCAAAAAAAGTGTTAAACAAATCAAAATATATATTAGATTTAAGATTCTTCAAAGTAGCCACCTTTTGCCTTGATAACAGATTTGCACACTCTTGGCATTCTCTCAACCAGCTTAACCTGGAATGCTTTTCCAACAGTCTTGAAGGAGTTCCCACTGCTGCTCATCGAATGATTAACGTTTTTTAACGGTTTATAATTACGTAATTAAATTAATCAGGTTAACTCATTAACCTGGGTCACCATGGGAAAGTTTTGGCTTTATTGATTTTCTACTTCCCAAATCAATTTTACAACAGTCGCTAATTAATTAATTTCCTCTACAGTCTCATTCTGAACGTCGCATAATTCGGGAATCTCCGTAAATCCGAGTCTCACTAAATACGTCCGTACCACACCAATTGAGTTGATTATTTATTTACTAACAAGCTAAAATTATAATATAAGATACACATACACACAGTCTAAGCTACTGATTAGAACTTAGTACCATGAAACCGGTCCCAAGCGGGCCAACACAATATGACACGTGTCACACAAAATTGGGGATTTCAAAAGAGGGAATGCATGAGAGACAAGCACACTTGGATACATTTGTCAACTACGCTTATTTTTACCCAAACCTTTCCCCGAACTACCACTCTTATGCGTCAGAAGATAATTATGTAATTATGTGTTGAAGGTCTCCGATGGGGTGTCTCTTTGTGGACTGGGTTCCGACTTCTCTGATGACGCTATGTCTTTGGTTACCGGGTGTAATTCTCTGTTTGTCCTCATGGTGTCAGTGTCCTTTCTCTTAGTGGTCTATTTCCTCGCCCTTGTTCTGAAAAGGGGTCTTCGGAGGAGGGCTAATCAGCCGTGTGGATGGTTCCAGCGTGGGAATGAAAGCATTGTAGACATGATTCCTTGGAGAGTGGTAACAGGGTGGTCCTACTTGACTTCCCCCACTTAGACACAGCTACTCATCAAGTAGCATAGATTGTAAAAAGGTTCCTTTGTCCTCTTCAACCTCGTGTTGCGTTTTGGGTTTACAACTAATTCAGGCCTTGGTGGCAACTCATGGTCACTTAGTCTGATATGTTAATGCTTAACTCACATGTTTTATACCCTCGGGTCAGAAATGGGAGTTTCTGCCTTTTAGGGCAAGTTCTCTGTGCGTAACGAGTTACGAGGCTAGGGCTGGATTTTACTCAGATCCAATTTAGACAACTAACTTCACATTTCATCTTTACAAAAATATTCTCTTTGTTCTGGACATTTTCCACACAAGTACATAGTGTGAAAACTCTCCAAGTTACCATATTTTCTTTATAATGTCGTCGTTTAATTTTTAATAACATAACAAAAATGACATTCATTTTCATGTTCCATCTATTGTCACTACTACCATTTTGCCTGACGAAACATATCGTTCCAAAGTCCATTTATTGCCTGTTACTGTTCAGAGGTAGATTCTAGATAGGCCCATCACACATTCCATCCCTCCATACTGAGAGTACAAAAGAGATTTTGTCTGCTGCCTTAAGATTTACAATGGGCGGGAGGTGTCATAAAACCGCCACCTCCATACCTCTCCATCTCTCCCCTGCTGGTTGGTGTGAGAGATATCTCTGTAGGATTATGGTCCTTGGTAACCTGACCCGAAAAGGCCATTCATGACACCACATATGCTGAGCACTTGTTGGCTGCTTTCCTTCACTCAGAGGTCAAACTCATCCCAAACCATTTCAATTGGGTTGAGGTTGGAGGATTGTGAAGGCCAGGTCATCTGATGCAGCACTCCATCACTCTCCTCCTTGGTCAAATAGCCCTCACACAGCCTGGAGGTGTGTTGTGTCATTGTCCTGTTGGGTCAATGATAGTCTCACTAAGTGCAAACCAGATGGGATGGCATATGTTGGATTTATTATGGATAAATGAATAAACAATGTCCCCATTTTAAATAGAATTGTAACTAAGTAAACTTATACTCTGTTTTATAAGTGATTAACACTATGAGTTCATAAGAAGGGATTGTGTGACACGGACAAGGAGTAATAAAAAGTTAATCAACACCATTCCAACTAGGAATAAAACGAATGGGTTGTGGACTGTGAAAACAGATAAGGTCATTAACCTATGGTTGACCCTACAGAAACTTAGCTCTGTTTTTTTTAGATAAGGCAGTGAGTGCATTCCTAGCTTTTCTGTTAATTAAAACTGTCAGTTCAGTGGTGATCGATAATGTTGAGGGGTCAAAAGTTATCTGGGAGTGTGTTAGTAAGTTAGAATGAACTTTCACCTTACTTTGTCCCGGTCGAGAGGGGATTCTGTTAAAGCAATGAAATGATGTTATGATCTGTATATATATATATATATACTGCTGCACGTGATTAAGTGGGAGCGCGCTCCGAGAATAAATTCTAGACAAACATTCATTGCTATTCATTGCTAGACAAACATTTTCAGGGCTTTTTGTTTCTCAAAGAGGGGCCAGCCATGTGGCCTTTCATGTCCATGGTAAAATCCTGATTTGATTATAGAAATCTTTTATAGGTATATTTATATTTAGAGAAAAAGTTATAAATGTGTTATGATGAAGTCAAATAAAGTGTTACCCAAAAGTATTTTAAGTTCAGCAAGACATATTATCAATGAATCACTAGATTTTGTTCATGTTGGCATAATTGGTCTTCGCTATATGGCAAGTGGTGCAGGTGCGTGAACAAGAAATCAGATGGTTCATTTTTTGTGAAACATAAAAAGACACACATTAAATAGGTCTGTGAATAATTTTATTCAATGGCTTTTCTTGCTAACGGTACATCAAGCAATATTTAGTACCAGGAGTCCATGATACGCCTCATGCTCATGAACCTCATACCTCTCATGCCTCCCATTCCTATGCCGCTGCTGAAGTTCTTGCACTCTCCAGGCCTCATGTACATCATCCTGCCTCTGAAGTGGGGCTGCTCGTACATCAGCCAGTGGCCGTCCATCACGTTGCAGGACTGGCAGTCGGACATACGGTAACGACCCATGATGGAGTCACAGTCGTCCATCATCTCGTGCATCTGACCTCCGAAGTTCTCTCTCTCGTAGATTCTCATCTTGTAGTTTCCTCTGTGCTGTTAGGATAAAAATACAGGTTTCACTGATCAGATAAATTATATATACACAATTGTTTAATATGAGAGTATAACCATTTACTTTCAATGAAAATATATTACTATTTTAAGCTGAAATATTTTCAAACTACCATGGGGATCATGTGACAGGACTTGATGCAATCACTCATTCCAAAGTTGCGCATGTAGTCAGGGTAGTCACCCCTCCTCATGAAGTACTGGTTTCCCATGTAGTTGTTGCGGTCGTAGACCATGAAGCAGCCATTCTCAACCCTGCAGGAGTGGCACCTGCTCAGGTTGGAGCTCATGTCAGTGCAGTCGCTGCTGCACTCATAGGAACGACCCTGGAAGTTCTTGTCCTCGTAGAAGACAATCTAAAAATAAAAAGGAATAATTTCGATAAATGAAACAATTGTATGAAACAAACAATTTAGAGAAATGTGGGATGCTAATTCAGTCACACCGGTATCCAGGTTATTGGGATAAGTAAAACTATGATGTTGTAGTTTGGGGTACTAGAGCCCTTTTGTATAATGATCTATGACAATTAAATGTATAAAACTATAAGAGACCTTTCCAGTGCTTACCTTGCCTATGTTCATTCTGGTGTTGGACATGTTTGCTCACTGTGCTGCTGGTTGCTGCTCCTGAACTGACTTCCTACCTGGTTTAACCCTTTCTTTTATACCTGCCCGAACCTAAAGAATCCCCAGCTCCATTGTTCAAACCCCTGACCCAGCAACATGCTATAGAGGCCTATTGAGGCCACTGAGGTCACGTCCACATTTAGAAAGGCTGTTTCTCAAACAAAGTAACATAAAGCCTTTTGAGAGTTTACAACAGATAGGTAACAGGTTTGACATTGAAAATTCTCCATACATCACCCAATACTTTCCTAAGTTTTGTAAGCTTATTTGAAATATGCCTTTTTATGAAATATTGGCTCATATATGCCTCGAATTTATACTGTGAGCTCATTTGAGTTATGACAAAATAGCAGGAATCACATACTCCCTTAAGAGTGGAAGTCTGTGGTTAACCTGTGACATTAAACTATGTAACACTTATCTTTAGCACGACGTTCCTAACCAGCGAATAATCAACAGTGAGTTGTTTCTTAACTAACCTTTGTGGTTAATCACCATGATACTGGAGTCATCTTTGCAACATTTAAGACATTTCAACAACAATCCATTAATTTATAATTCCTCTTGAAGTAAAAAAAAAATACATTTGATAACACTTATTTTAAAGAAGGGTTTATAAAGGGTTTATAAAGGGTTTATAAAGGGTCTGTGGGGGTTAATAAGAGTAGTTTATTATAGAGTAGTTATTGCAAGTAAAGTAGTTTACTACTGCAAAATAAAAAGATTGGTCAGTTACCCCCCCCCCCCCCCCCGGCACCTGTTCAGGTAGGAGGTCATGTCAGTGCAGTAGCTGCTGCACTCATAGGATTGCTTCTCTGCATGATACCTCGCACAGATAGACACCAATAGAGCTCTCCGTTTCACTGTATACAGGGATCATGGACCCAGATGAAGTCTAATCCTGAACTACCGTCTAAAGCATGTTGCTATGATAGCTAACACTAGATAGCTGTCTGATAGCAAATGTTACCAGACTAGCTATAGAAACTTTGTCTGCCTTGTTGTCAAGCACATTGAACATGGGAATATGTAGCAACAAGGTGTGTATTTTGGTCAGTTTTAACATTACAATTGACTTCATAGTTTTAATTGTTAGATCTATATAATGTACTCAGCATGTGACCATGTGGTTGAATAAGGTCCCTTCCAAAAACAAGATTACAATATTAATAAGTACATACAGATAAAAATCTGAAAAACCAGGCAGTTTGTGTCATGGGTAATTCTGTTTAACTGCTGTTGAGTATAATGTAAATTCTGAGTTATCATGAAAAATAAGGACAGACCACATAGCTATAACTCTGCTGTCCCCTATCGTTCACAGATACACACAGCAGTTTACAAAAGACATGAGTTGAGTCTACAGATACTACCTATTGGCCAGGCCTACGAGTAAAGGAAATGTGGTCCCAGTGGAGAATGACTGCCCTCTTTCATTGTCACGCCCTGGTCGTAATATATTGTGTTTGTCTTAATTTATTTGGTCAGGCCAGGGTGTGACATGGGTTAATTGTGGTGTGTTTTGTCTTGGGGTTTTGTGGGGTGTTTGGTGTGTGGCTTAGTGGGGTTATCTAGCAAAGTCTATGGCTGTCTGGAGTGGTTCTCAATCAGAGGCAGGTGTGTATCGTTGTCTCTGATTGGGAACCATATTTAGGCAGCCATATTCTTTGAGTGTTTTGTGGGTGATTGTTCCTGTCTTTGTGTTTGCACCAGATATGGCTGTTTCGGTTTTCACATTTCATTATTTTGTAGTATCTTAATGTATAGTTTTTTCCTTCATTAAAATATCATGAATCATCATCACGCTGCATTTTGGTCCGACTCTCCTTCACCACAAGAAAGCCGTTACAGAATCACCCACCACAACTGGACCAAGCGGCGTGTCAACAGGCAGCGACAGCAGAAGCAGCGAAAGGAGGAATGGACATGGGAGGATGAATTGTTCGGAGAAGGACCCTGGGATCAGCCTGGAGAATATCGCCGCCCCAAAGAAGAACTGGAGGCGGAGAGAGCTGAGAGGCGCTGGTATGAGGAGAAGCAACAGCGGCAGCAGGAGCAACAATATCGGGACTACACTACTTGGGAGGAAATAGACAGGTGGGCGGACGACCCAGAGAGAGTGCCGGAGCCAGCCTGGGATTCGCTGGAGCAGTGCGAAGCAGGTGATCGGAGAATGGAGTTGGCGAAGCAGGCATGGCGGCGCGGACGGAAGACCGAGAGTCAGCCCCAAAAATGTATTGGGGGGGGGCTCAGGGAGAGTGTGGTAGAGTCAGGAGTCAGACCTGAGCCAACTCTCCCTGTTTATCGTGAGGAGCCAAGGAGGAGACCAGAA
Source organism: Oncorhynchus keta (assembly GCF_023373465.1). NCBI lineage: Eukaryota > Metazoa > Chordata > Actinopteri > Salmoniformes > Salmonidae > Oncorhynchus > Oncorhynchus keta. The sequence goes on from NC_068444.1 coordinate 46,065,052, forward strand.
CCAGAGCCGGTGTTAGAGGTGAGCGAAGCAGAGACTGTGAAGGAGTTAATGGGGAAATTGGAGGAGAGAGTAATGAGGGAGTTGCTAGTTTGGTGCTTTAGGTACGATATTCGTCCGACGGAGCCTGTCGGGGATTTGATAGCACCTGGGTCAGCGCTCCATACTCGTCCTGAGGTGCGTGTTAGTCGGCTGGTAAAGATTGTGCCAGTCTCACGCACCAGGCCTCCTGTGCACCTCCCTAGCCTTGCACGTCCTATGCCAGTCCTGCTGTCAGGCTCTCCAGTACGCCTTCACGGTCCGGTCCATCCTGTGCCACCTTCACACACCAGTCCTCCGGTGGCAGCTCCCCGCACCAGGCTTCCTGTGCGTGTCCTCGGTCCAGTACCACCAGTGCCAGCACCACGCACCAGGCCTTCAGTGCGTCCCGCCTGTTTAGCGCTGCCAGAGCCTTTCTCCTCTCCTGCGCTGCCGGAGCCTCCCGCCTGTTCAGCGCTGTCGGAGCCTTTCTCCTCTCCTGCGCTGTCGGAGTCTCCCACCTGTTTAGCGCAGCCAGAGCCATCCTCTACAGCGCTGCCGGAGCCTCCCGCCTGTTCAGCACAGCCAGAGCCTTCCTCCTCTACAACGCTGCTGGAGTCTCCCGCCTGTTCAGCGATGCCAGAGCCTTCCTCCTCTACAGCGCTGCTGGAGTCTCCTGCCTGTTCAACGCAGCCAGAGCTGCCAGCCTGCATGAAGCAGCCTGAGATGTCAGTCTGCATGGAGCAGCCAGAGCTGCCAGTCTGCATGGAGCAGCCAGAGCAGCTAGATCCGCCAGTCAGCCAGGATCTGCCAGTCAGCCAGGATCCGCCAGTCAGCCATTATCTTCCAGATCCGCCAGTCAGCCATGATCTTCCAGATCCGCCAGGCAGCCAGGATCCGCCAGTCAACCAGACTCTTCCAGATCTGCCAGTCAACCAGACACTTCCAGATCTGCCAGTCAACCAGACACTTCCAGATCCGCCAGTCAACCAGACTCTTCCAGATCCGCCAGCCAGCCAGGATCTGCCGGAGCTAACTACCTGCCTGAGCTTCCTCTCAGTGCTGAGCTTCCTCTCAGTGCTGAGCTTCCTCTCAGTGCTGAGCTTCCTCTCAGTGCTGGGCTTCCCCTCAGTGCCGGGCTTCCCCTCAGTCCCGAGCTTCCCCTCAGTCCCGAGCTTCCCCTCAGTCCCGAGCTTCCCCTCAGTCCCGAGCTTCCCCTCAGTCCCGAGCTTCCCCTCAGTCCCGAGCTTCCCCTCAGTCCCGAGCTGCTTCAGTCCCGAGCTGCCCCTCAGTCCCGAGCTGCCCCTCAGTCCAGTGGGGTTCTGGGTGAGGACTACTAGGCCATGGTCGGCGGCGAGGGTGGACTATCCTAGGACGCGAGGAGGAGGGACTAAGACATTGATTGAGTGGAGTCCACGTCCCGCGCCGGAGCCGCCACCATGGACAGACGCCCACCCGGACCCTCCCCTATTGTTTTGCTGTGCGTCCGGGAGTCCGCACCTTAGGGGGGGGGTTCTGTCACGCCCTGGTCGTAATATATTGTGTTTGTCTTCATTTATTTGGTCAGGCCAGGGTGTGACATGGGTTAATTGTGGTGTGTTTTGTCTTGGGGTTTTGTGGGGTGTTGGGTATGTGGCTTAGTGGGGTTATCTAGCAAAGTCTATGGCTGTCTGGAGTGGTTCTCAATCAGAGGCAGGTGTGTATCGTTGTCTCTGATTGGGAACCATATTTAGGCAGTCATATTCTTTGAGTGTTTTGTGGGTGATTGTTCCTGTCTTTGTGTTTGCACCAGATAGGGCTGTTTCGGTTTTCACATTTCATTATTTTGTAGTATCTTAATGTATAGTTTTTTCCTCCATTAAAATATAATGAATCATCATCACGCTGCATTTTGGTCCGACTCTCCTTCACCACAAGAAAGCCGTTACATTCATGCAGGCCTTGTTTGCAGAAAACAGGATCCCCCGTTAGTGAATGGAAAAATGACAATCTTCGTGTACATTTTTGTTAATTTATATTCTACCAGATGTATGTTTATTTGCTAATGGAAGCCTGCAGTACCCCAGTTGGGTATATATATTATAAACACACCATATATGATGGTGTGTATAGACAGTATACAAAACAATCCAGAATACAAAACAATACGCACATAATCCAAAAAGTTTTAAAAAATGTAATTAAGAAATATCAGAACGAGCAATGTCAGAGTCCGGAATACAGTATATACAAATAAAGTGGGTAAAACAGTATGTAAACATTATTAAAGTTACCAGTGTTCAATGACTATGTATATACACAGGGCAAAGAGGTTTCTAAGGTGCAGGGTAGAGTACCTGGTGGTAGATGGCTAGTAACAGTGACTAAGGTTCAGGGCAGGGTACTGGGCAGAGGCTGGACAGTGGTGACTGTTTAACAGTCTGATGGCCTGGAGATAGAAGCTTTTTATCAGTCTCTCGGCCCTAGTGTTGATGCACCTGTACTGTCTCCTCCTTCTAGATGGTAGGAGGGTGAACAGGCCGTGGCTCGGGTGGCTGAGGTCCTTCATGGTCTTGTTGGCCTTCATGTGACACCGGGTGCTATAGTAATCCTGGAGGGTTAGGGAGTGTTCCACCCTCTGGAGAGTCCTGTGGTTTTTCCATACCAGGTGGTGATATAGCCAAACAGGAAGCTCTCAATGGTGCATCTGTAGAAGTTTGTGAGGGTCAAGACAAATTTCTTCAGCCTCCTGAGGTTGAAGAGGCGCAGTTTCATCTTCTTCACCACACTGTCTGTGTGACGGGACCATTTCAGGTCATCGTTAATGTACAAGCCGAGGAACTAGAACCTTTTGACCCTCTCCACTACGGCAGATAGTTCACTCAGGCCGTTTACCATTGAAAAAAAAGGTAAGTTCCGGTCTACTTAGACACCAATGCAATAGCAGCTGGGTCTGGTTTACTTAGTTCACTAACTTTGATTAAACCACAAAAAAACTTGGGGAAAAAACAGATAGTGGGGTGTCTCGGTCTCTGCTTGGGATGCTCAATGAGAGGGGGCAGCACTGAGCTAGCCTGCAATGTCACTTTCTGGAGCAACTCAAACTGCTCATGTTATGTATCCATGAGATGCCATCTTAACCAACTTTTTTTGCTTCAACCCAACATCTGTCTACAAAAATAACCCCATGAACCCCTTTTTGTATGGAGTGTCAAAAAAAATATCTAAAAAAATAATGGTAATTGCTCATTTGCGATGTGAGGCTTATTTGATCAAATAGAAGTTTCATAATGGTTAGGTTGTTACTTATGCACTGATATAAGCGGAGGCATGTGGCATTTCGACAACCTTGAAAAAAACAATGTTAAATTGAAGTTGTGCCTGTTGTTCACATATGTATCTGCTCTCTCAGTGGCTACAATGGTTCCACCCGATCTCGCCTCCTCCCGACTACCTTCCATCTTTCAGGACATGTATTTTCATTGTTAGAGTTGTCACTCAACTATCTTGTCAATATAAAATAAAATCTTTGCTTCAAAAGCTCTATTGAGTCTTCACAGGAGAATGAATGGTGTCATGTGATCGATGGCTTTTTCCATTCATATACAGCCATTGGGTGGTTCTCTCTTGCATTCAAGTAGATTACATAATTGCAATAACAAAGGCACATCTATGTTATTTTGAGTGTACTACAAACTGCATCCATTTAAAGTAAGACAAAGGTACACAAGACTGATTATAAAACATTTATTCACAAGTCACAAAAACGGCTTTGCAAACCCTTGTGCATATTCATGCGCACACACACCTGAATCAGTCAAAAGATGGTTGTTCTCAGTCTCTCACTACAGATGCTATCAGACAGTGTGTGTGTTGGGGCATGGGTCGTGCAACATTCAAGTTTCAACGTCACGTACACAAGTACAGTGAAATGCCTGTCTTGCAAACTCAAAACTGAACAAAGCAATAATCAACAACAAAGTATTACTGGAGTGATGGAGGTAGATGTGTAAAGGGGTAAGGTTACTAGGCAACAGTATATACGATTAATAGAGTAGCAGCAGCTTACATGTGAGTGGGTGTGTGGGTGTGTCGAGTCATGTTAAATGTATGTGCATATTATGTGTGAGGGAGCAAATGATTGAGTGAGTGTTTCAGTGTGTGTGTGTGTGTGTGTGTGTGTGTGTGTGTGTGTGTGTGTGTGTGTGTGTGTGTGTGTGTGTGTGTGTGTGTGTGTGTGTGTGTAGGGCCCTGTGAGTGTGCATAGAGAAAGTGTGTGTTGGAGTGACAGTGGGTGTGTGCGTGTGTGATTGTGTGTTTGTGTGTGTGTGTGTGTGTGTGTGTGTAGGGCCCTGTGAGTGTGCATAGAGACCGTGTGTGTGTGTGTAGGGCCCTGTGAGTGTGCATAGAGAAAGTGTGTGTCGGAGTGACAGTGGGTGCGTGTGTGTGTGTGTGTGTGTGTGTGTGTGTGTGTGTGTGTGTGTGTGTGTGTGTGTGTGTGTGTGTGTGTGTGTGTGTAGGGCCCTGTGAGTGTGCATAGAGACAGTGTGTGTGTGTGTGTGTGTGTGTGTGTGTGTGTGTGTGTGTGTGTGTGTGTGTGTAGGGCCCTGTGAGTGTTGTGCATAGAGACAGTGTGTGTGTGTGTGTGTGTGTGTGTGTGTGTGTGTGTGTGTGTGTGTGTGTGTGTGTGTGTGTGTGTGTGTGTGTGTGTAGGGCCCTGTGAGTGTTGTGCATAGAGACAGTGTGTGTGTGTGTGTGTGTGTGTGTGTGTGTGTGTGTGTGTGTGTGTGTGTGTGTGTGTGTGTGTGTGTGTGTGTGTGTGTGTGTGTGTGTGTGTAGGGCCCTGTGAGTGTTGTGCATAGAGACACTGTGTGTGTGTGTGTGTGTGTGTGTGTGTGTGTGTGTGTGTGTGTGTGTGTGTGTGTGTGTGTGTGTGTGTGTGTGTGTGTGTGTGTGTGTGTGTGTGTGTGTGTGTGTGTGTGTGTGTGTGTGTGTGCGTGTGTGTGCGTGTGTGAGTGCGTGTGTGTGTAGGGCCCTGTGAGTGTGCATAGAGACAGTGTGTGTGTGTGTGTGTGTGTGTGTGTGTGTGTGTGTGTGTGTGTGTGTGTGTGTGTGTGTGTGTGTGTGTGTGTGTGTGTGTGTGTGTGTGTGTGTGTGTGTGTGTGTGTGTGTGTGCGTGTGTGTGTGTGTGTGTAGGGCCCTGTGAGTGTGCATAGAGACAGTGTGTGTGTGTGTGTGTGTGTGTGTGTGTGTGTGTGTGTGTGTGTGTGTGTGTGTGTGTGTGTGTGTGTGTGTGTGTGTGTGTGTGTGTGTGTGTGTGTGTGTGTGTGTGTAGGGCCCAGTGAGTGTTGTGCATAGAGACAGTGCAAATACTGAAATAAAAGGTCAATAAAGATACAAAGTTAACAAATTCTTAAAATGGAAACCCTCACATGGAACTATGTAGTCCACCCAGAAATGTAGCTGAGCCCGATCTCATTCCAAAGGTTCAGTCAAACAGAAAATGACATAGCCATGCAGCTCATATGCAGTTATTGTACAAGACAATATTAACACCTGCTCTTTCCATGACATAGACTGACCAGGTGAATCCAAATGAAAGCTATGATCCTTTATTGTTGTCACTTGTTAAATCCACTTCAACCAGTGTAAGTAAGCATTTCACGGCAAGGTCCACCCCTGTTGTAATCGGCGCTTGTAACTCAATATTAGGAAGGTGTTCATAATGTTTGATACACTCAGTGTAGCTCTAATATTTCCCCGCTAGATTCATACAAACCACACCTATTGTTCTGCATACAAGGGATCAAGATGAAGAACATTCCTGGAATGGCAACAGTAGATTTCAAATATTTGGTGTAACTGATCATGTCCATTATACACAAGAACCCCGAAATATGTTTGCTGGATGTACCATGAATCTAAACATGTTGAAGGGTTTTGATGAAAATGGAGGAGCCATAGTTCCATTGGATGTAAAGTGCCATATTCTGTATGCACTTCAGAGATCCTTTGTGTCCATGTTCCACAATGAAATATCAGCCCCCCTTGCTGTTCATACATCCTCTTGAGTCTTGAGCATTGCAATCAGTGTTTTTATGACTTCCTTACAGGTCCCATCTCCATGCAGTTCCTGTAAGGAATACGGATATGACACTGACTAAACCCGACATTACAGTAAAGTACATTATCGTAAAGAGTATTTCCTTTAGTGCTGGGCGATATGGGCGAAAATTATCATATCATTACCGTTGTATTATTTCTTACAGTATTGCGGTATTTCTGAATAATAAAAGTTCTAAATATGTTTTATGTAGTAGTGCATGACCATAGGATGACAAATTGATAACAAATTCTAAATGGTTTTCCATTTGTCCTCCAAACTACAACAAAGTCGTCCAATTAGTCGTCCAATGTGTAGAAGTGCTCATTTATTTAGCACTGTTTTACAAACCTTTATAGACGGTATTGTAAAAATCCATAGCGGTATGTGGATCCATACCGGTATACCTTAATTAACAGACGATATATCGCCCAGCCCCAATTTCTTCCTTAGGATCGGACCCTTTTTAAAAATGTTCGCCTAAAATGATTTACCCAAATCTAACTGCCTGTAGCTCAGGACCTGAAGCAAGGATATGAATATTCTTTCATACCATTTCAAAGGAAACAAACACTTTGACATTTGTGGAAATGTGAAATGAATCTTGTCTCATTAAGCACACCTGGTTCCCGTTCCCCTTTATTAGTACGTGTATATATATGTGCCCTCTGTTCCCCATTGTCCTTGTCGATTATTGTCCCCATGTCCGTGGGTCTTGTGAGTACCTGTGCTCTGTTGTATTGGTTTTCGTGCTACGTGTTATTGTGCTCTAGTTATTACAGGTCTCATCCTGTATATTATTTAGAGGTTTACACCTCGCTCTTTTGTTTGGGTTACATCCCTGTGTTATATATATGTAAATATATATACACACACGTGTTTGTTTTGGGCTTCATCCCATTTTCATGACTTTATTTTGGGTGGAGGAATAAAAGCCCCTATTACGTATTCCTGCACCAGTCTCCTATCATGATAAAGAGCGGCAGGTATAGTCCCTGTGCATTCTCAATAGCCATTGTTAAGTTGGGTGGTTTGTAAATTTGCTCTGGCTATTTGCTCCGATTTCAGAGCACTCTTGTCTGAATGTGCCCGAGCCAAAATAACTGTTGAATTTACGACTGCTCAACACCCGTTGAGTATGTCCGGTGTATGTGTATTCGAACGCTGCTTGGGTATGTGAGTATGTTGGTTAAAATGTGTACTTGTGCTTTGATAGTTTTTGAGTGGAATCCAATTCCGATCGTTGCAGCTATGCGTGTGGTTAAACCAGCCGTGATGAAAGTCACCCTGTTTTAGGTGCGGGGCCGTTGATCATTGGAAAATTGAGTGTAGGGGCAATAGAGCTCGAACTCTGCTAAAATTACGACGGGAAGTTAGTAGGGTAACGGGAAGAATCTTAAACTATACAGCTACTACCTACATCTTTGAACATAGGTCCAATACCCGATCATTTTACATGACGGAAGTGGAACCGATTTTGGGGTTGGATAGTCCTTGCTAAGAATTTGTGTCAAACTCTTGCGGCAGTGCTTTATTTCATATCAGAACTATAGTGTGTAGGCTATAGGCTACTACTGTATGATGCTGTTCCCCAAATAATAGATATAGGTGTAACGTCTGTTGTCGGGAGAAGGAGAAGACCAAGGTGCAGCGTGGTAAGTATTCATGATACCTTTTATTCAATACGAATACTTGAACAAAAAAACAACAAAACGACAAACGAACAGTTCTGCAAGGTGCAATAAACAAAACAGAAAACAAATACCCACAACCCATAGTGGAAAAACAGGCTGCCTAAGTATGGTTCTCAATCAGAGACAACGATTGACAGCTGCCTCTGATTGGGAACCATACCAGGCCAAACACCTAGAAATATAACACACAGAACGAAACAGAATCCCCACCCCAACTCACGCCCTGACCAACCTAAAATAGAGACATAAAAAGGGAACTAAGGTCAGGACGTGACAATAGGGCTGGAAGTGTATGTTCTACCCACATTAAATACTGTGGATACAGACACGAGGATGACTGCATACTCAAGAGAAACTCCAAGATGGTAATTTGTTAATGGTCCTTAAGAACTTTAAGTTTCTTCAAGTGCAGTCACGAAAACCATCAAGCGCTACAATGAGTCTGGCTCTCATGGGGACCGCCACAGGAGAGTTACCTCTGCTGCAAAGGACAAGTTAGAGTTAACTGCACCGCAGATTGCACCCCAAATAAATGCTTCAGAGTTAAACATCAATTTCAGAGGATACTGAGTCAGGCCTTTATCACTGAATTGCTGCAAAAGAAACCACTAAAGGACACCAATAAGAAGAGACTTGCTTGGGCCAAGAAACAGGCAATGAACATAGACTGGTGGAAGTCTGTCCTTTTGGTCTGATGACTTCAAATGTGAGATTTTTGGTTCCAACCACCGTGTCTGTGAGAGATGCAGAGTAGGTGAACGGATGATCTCTGCATGTGTGGTTCCCACCATGAAGCATGGAGGTGTGAGGGTGCTTTGCTGGTGATACTGTCAGGGATTTATTTAGAATTCAATGCACACTTAACCAGCATGGCTACCACAGCGATACTCAATCCCATCTGTTTGCAGGGGAGGCAAGAGACCTGAGTTGGCAGAACAGAGTGCTCAGGTTTTGAACCTTTTTAACTAGGCAAGTCAAGAACAAATTATTATTTTACGATGACCACCTCCCCCTGCCAAACCCTCCCCTAATCCAGACAACACTGGGCCTATTGTGAGCCGCCCTGTGGGACTCTCTATCACAGCCGATTATGATACAGCCCGGGATCGAACCAGGGTCTGCAGTGCTGTGTCCAGCACTGAGATGTAGTGCCTTAGACATCCGCACCACTCTGGAGTTGGTGTAGGGTTTTATCATAGCCTGAAGGTAGGGAAGGGCAGTTATTCTTGCTGTTCTGTAGGTAAGCACCATGGTCTTGTAGTGGATGCAAGCTTCAATGGAAGCCAGTGGAGTGTGAGGAGGAGTGGGGGGACATGAAAGAACTTGGGAAGGTTGGAAACCTGGCGGGCTGCAGCGTTCTGGATAAGTTGCAGGGGTTTGATGGCACAAGCGGGGAGCCCAGCCAACACCGAGTTACAGGAGAGGACAAGTGCCAGGATTAGGACCTTTGCCGCTTCCTGTGTGAGGTAGGGTCATACTCTACGGATGTTTTAGAGCATGAACCTGCAGGAGCGGGAGGGCGACACTGGAGTTGTCAACCGTGATAGAGAGGTCTTTGTGCAGGCAGGCCTTCCCCAAAGGAAGAGATGTTCCGTCTTGTCAAGGTTGAACTTGAAGTGGTGGGCCGACATCCAAGTTGAGATATCTGCCAGGGACGCTGAGATTTATTTCGCCACCTGGGTGTCAGATGGGGGGGGGGGAGTCATTGCGTGTCAGCCTCATAGCAATGATAGGAGAGACCATGTGAGGATATGATGGAGCCGAGTGACTTGGTGTATGGAGAAAATAGGAGAGGGCCTAGAACTGAGCACTGGGGGACAACAGTAGTGAGTGTATGTGGTGCAGACACAGATCCTCCCAACGTCACCTGGTAGGAGTGACCTAACAGGTAGGATGCAAGCCAAGAGTGTGCAGAGCCTGAGACGCCCAGCTCTGAGAAGGTGGAGAGGAGGATCTGAAGAGAGAGTCAGCTTTGGCAGTGCGGAGAGCCTCCATGACCCAGAAGAGCAGTCTCAGTTGAGTGACCTGTCTTGAAGCCTGACTGTTTGAGTCAAGACAATCGTTCTGAGAGAGATAACAAGAAAGTTGATCAGAGACAGCATGCTCAAATGCTTTGGAAAGAAAAGGGAACAGGTCTATAGTTTGATAGGCTGAGTGAATGAGTAACGGATGTCATCAGTCTTTTTTTTCAAAGTGAAGATGGAAAAGAGTTTCCTAGGGTTATTGGCAGAACCTTGAAATTTAGAGTGGTAGAAAGTGGTTTTCGCAGCGAATACAGAGGAAGAGAAGGTAGAGGGAGTGAAAGGATGATAGGTCCTCTGGAAGTTTAGTTTTCCTCCATTTTTGCTCATCTGCCCGCAGCCCTGTTCTGTAAGCTCGCAATGTGTCACTCAGGCAGAGCAGGTGCAGAGGGCCGTGCAGGCGGAAAGGGGACGGTGCGAGTCATAGGAGGAGAGTAGGGTCAACGAGGCAGAATCAGGAAACAGGAGGGAGAAAGATTTAGCAGAAGAGAGAGATGATAGGATAGAGGAGAGCGAGAGAAGATTGTGACGGGTCATGACCATCTGGGTAAGGGCTGAGTGGTTAGGGTTTGCGGAAAGGGAAACAAAAGGAAACAAAGTAGTGATCAGAGACCTGAAGGGGGGTTGCAGAGATTAGCAGGTGAGCAGACTATAGTAAAGATGAGGTCAAGCGTATTGCCCTACCGCAAAATCGGCAGTTCCAAACATTGCCAGAGACCCGGAATTCCATATGGGTTGTGCGTGCAGGGTACACTAAATTAAAGGGTTGTAGCCAAGGGGTGGGGAGCATCTAAAGCCTACAGGGAGAGGAAACGCACAGTTGACAAAGCTACAAAAGAGCTAAATTAGATCTGTAAGGTAAGAACTCAAGTAAGAGTGGTGTGGAGCCTTCCTCCCCTCCCTTCCTGGAACAACAGGGCAGGACTGTCTTTGTTTTGCAATAAAATTGCCCCTGACACATCTTCCACTTATAGCTGCCACTGAGAAACCAGGGGAGACTGAAGAACTGATATGAATTGCTAATTACCTAGCAGAGGTGGACAGCACATCTCCCAGTACTAATTGCTGATTGCCTAAGAGAGGTGAAATCACTCCCCTCCAATAGTCACTGATTACCAAAACAAGTCACGAATTGCCCTGCCCCTTGATCCTGGTTGATGTGTCAACAACTATCTGCAAAATACGAGCAGTCAGAAGTTTCCACACCAAGTAGGCTACTGGGAAGACATGCAGCACTTAAAGTAGATGGCCCTATCTTGCAAAAAGACAGTACTAGACCATGACAGATAAAGACCATTTTGTTTATACTTATCACTCCTGGAGATACCAGGAGTCATCGAGCCATAGAATGAAGCACACACACACACACGCACACACACGCACACGCACACACACACTTGTTCTTCTATCCTTGTGGGGACCTAAAATTGATTTTCCCATGCAAAATCCAAATTTTCCCAACCCTTAACCCTAACCTTAATCCTAACCCTAATTGTAATCTTAACCCTAAACTTAAAATAGACTTTGTCCTCAATGGGGATGTAGGAAATGCCTACACGAGGGAGAATTTTCCTTGTTTTAGTATCTTTATGGGGACATTTGGGGATTTCAGGTCCCCTCGAGGATAGAAGAACAAGACTGCACACACACACACACCATCTCTCACAGACCAGGGGGTAGACTTCAGAGTACACAAGCACGTTAAGCATCTGAATATAGAAGCCCATCTAAAGTTGAAGAGGCACATTAGTAATGTATTGAGATGGACACTCGCTGCCTACCTCCCTTCCTGTTTACTTATTTATACCGTGTTTTTCGGGCCTTGATGCAGTCTGACTGTTGTGGCAACAGGGGAGGTGGAAACTGGATTTGTTGCAGGTCTGCAGATAGCTGGATAGCTGTCTAACAGGGCTCTCTGGAGTTCCTTAATGTTCTCTGTCAGACAAGAATAGTCTGTGCTGGGGATAGTGTCTGCTTGCAATAAACTATCCAAAAGCCTTTTACTGAGCAGTTGTAAAGGACGTGAGAAATGTCAATGCAAAATGTTCAGTGTGTGTAAACTGTAATTCAGCTGACACAAGGGTCTCCACTCTTTAACCCCTAGAGTCAATTTCTGCGGCTCCACAAACATCGAATTAGCATAAACAAAAATCCCCATAACAATCTGTCAGTTTGGGCGAGAGATATCTTTTCTTTTTTTTGCATTGGATGCAAAACAGAGCTATGGCGGTGTTTGTCAAGACCATGAGACATCCCGAAAATTGGTCTTCTCACAAAATCGTCTGTAGTGTCTGAACGATTTGGCCCCCTATAGAAAGATGGAAAGACTTTCACGAACACTATTGTGTTTTCCGTTTTGCTCTACGACCCCCGCAGGCGTTTTGGGACTCGTCTGAAGTCGATACAGCCGTTCTGCCAACATCTGTCTTTAGCATATGAACAGTTTGGGCTACAGACTAATATGACCCCTCTGTGGAAACGTGAGACTGTCACAAACGCGCACATGTCGGTTTCTGCTCCAGGACGCCCACAGGCCTCACAAGACTCATCTAAAGGTCCCCTGAAGACTGTTTAATTCCAAAAATAAGGGGGCTCTCAGATAAAGGACAGACACTTCAGAGAAAAACATGATTTCGATTTTTTGGGGGGCACTATCTGTTGTTCGATGTAGTGAATCTGCTATGCAATGCGTTTGTTTGGGCTAATAGCATTAAGGCATAACATTTTTTTTAATCAAATCATGTTTGAATATTTTTTTTTTACAGGTCAAAGGTCTCAAAATTCAAAATCAAATTGTAATGCTCCGGGTGTCGTGGGTGTGGAGTCAAATGCAGGAGACAGAGTTCAATGCTGTGCGTCTTTTAATAGCACCAACGCACCACAGGGTGCTCACAAAAGTACGTTCCCAACACCAGGGAATCAAAAAGTAAAATGGAAAAAATCACGACTAGGCACTAACACGTACCTCTACAACAGAGCCGAAGGTTACATAGAAATAATCCCGCACAACAACCAGGCGGGCCGGCTGTCTAATAAAGACAAACTAATTAAACATGAACAGGTGCTACCACTAAACATACAATGAGGGGGAGGAAAAACAATCAGTGGCAGCTAATAGGCCGGTGACGACGACCGCCGAGCGCCACCTGCCCGGGAAGGGGAAACACCCTCGGTCGGACTCGTGACACAAATAGCTAAATGATCCCTGGTAGGACCTTCTTAAAACAGTTCCATATAGTTTAGTAGAATCATTGTGTGTTTGTGTGTGTCAAATCAAATGTTATTTGTCACATGCACTGAATACAATAGACCTTACCATGACATTCTTACTGTGTGTGCATGTGTGGTGTCAATATGCATGTGTGTGTGTTTTGTGTGTGAGCGTGTGTAGTGTGGGTGTGTTGGAGTGTCAGTGTCGTATGTGTGAGTGATTGGGTAGAGTCCAGTGAGTGTGCATATAGCCGGTGCAAATAAAATGGGGTCAAAGCAAATACACTCTTAGAAAAAGGGTTCCAAAAGGGTTCTTCGGCTGTCCCCATAGGAGAATCCTTTTTGGTTTTATTTCATTTATTATATATATATTTTTTAACCTTTATTTAACTATGCAAGTCAGTTAATTAAGAGCAAACTTATTTACAATGATGGCCTACCCCAGACAAACCCGGACGATGCTGGTTCCAGGTAGAACCGTTTTTGGTTTCAGGTAGAACTGTTTTGGGTTCCATGTAGAACCCTCTGTGGAATGGGTTCTACCTGGAACCAAAAAGGGTTGTCAAAAGGTTCTCCTATGGAGGCAGCCAAAGATCCCTTTTAGGTTCTAGATTTCACATTTAGTCTAAGAGTGTAGTCTGGGTAGCCATTTGATTAACTGTTCAGCAGTATTATGGGTGGGGGTAGAAGCTGTCTAGGAGCCTTTTGGTCCCAGACATGGTGCTCCGGTAATGATTGCTGTGCGGTAGCAGAGAGAACAGTCTATGACTTGGGTGGCTGGCGTATGATACCCCATACTGAAACTAGCCCAGTCAATGTAAATCCATTAGCCATTTAAGCCAACTGTTGTTGTCCCACTATGTAAACTAGAGGTCGACCGATTATGATTTTTCAACGCTGATACCGATACCGATTATTGGAGGAGCAAAAAAAAACGATACTGATTAATAGGACGATTTTAAATGGATTTATCTGTAATAATGACAATTACAACAATATTGAATGAACACTTATTTTAACTTAATATAATACATCAACAAAATCAATTTAGCCTCAAGTAAATAATGAAACATGTTCTATTTGGTTTAAATAATGCAAAAACAAAATGTTGGGGAAGAAAGTAAAAGTGCAATATGTGCTATGTAAGAAAGCTAACACTTCAGGTTCCTTGCTCAGAACATGAGAACATATGGAAGCTGGTGGTTCCTTTTAACATGAGTCTTTAATATTCCCAGGTAAGATGTTTTAGGTTGTAGTTATTAAAGGAATTATAGGACTATTTCCATCTATACCATTTGTATTTCATTAACCTTTGACTATTGGATGTTCTTATAGGCACTTTAGTATTGCCAGTGTAACAGTATAGCTTCAAATCAAATCAAATTTTATGTCACATACACATGGTTAGCAGATGTTAATGCGAGTGTAGCGAAATGCTTGTGCTTCTAGTTCCGAAAATGCAGTAATAACCAACAAGTAATCTAACTAACAATTCCAAAACTACTGTCTTATACACAGTGTAAGGGGATAAAGAATATGTACATAAGGATATATGAATGAGTGATGGTACAGGGCAGCATAGGCAAGATACAGTAGATGGTATCGAGTACAGTATATACATATGAGATGAGTATGTAAACAAAGTGGCATAGTTAAAGTGGCTAGTGATACATGTATTACATAAGGATGCAGTCGATGATATAGAGTACAGTATATACGTATGCATATGAGATGAATAATGTAGGGTAAGTAACATTATAGAAAGGTAGCATTGTTTAAAGTGGCTAGTGATATATTTACATAATTTCCCATCAATTCCCATTATTAAAGTGGCTGGAGTTGAGTCAGTGTCAATATCAGTGTGTTGGCAGCAGCCACTCAATGTTAGTGGTGGCTGTTTAACAGTCTGATGGCCTTGAGATAGAAGCTGTTTTTCAGTCTCTCGGTCAAAGCTTCTAGCTTTGATGCACCTGTACTGACCTCGCCTTCTGGATGATAGCGGGGTGAACAGGCAGTGGCTCGGGTGGTTGTTGTCCTTGATGATCTTTATGGCGTTCCTGTGATCGGGTGGTGTAGGTGTACTGGAGGGCAGGTAGTTTGCCCCCGGTGATGCTTTGTGCAGACCTCACTACCATCTGGAGAGCCTTACGGTTGAGGGCAGAGCAGTTGCCGTACCAGGCGGTGATACAGCCCGCCAGGATGCTCTCGATTGTGCATCTGTAGAAGTTTGTGAGTGCTTTTGGTGACAAGCCGAATTTCTTCAGCCTCCTGAGGTTGAAGAGGTGCTGCTGCGCCTTCTTCACGATGCTGTCTGTGTGAGTGGACCAATTCAGTTTGTCTGTGATGTGTATGCCGAGGAACTTAAAACTTGCTACCCTCTCCACTACTGTTCCATCGATGTGGATAGGGGGGTGTTCCCTCTGCTGTTTCCTGAAGTCCACAATCATCTCCTTAGTTTTGTTGACGTTGAGTGTGAGGTTATTTTCCTGACACCACACTCCGAGGGCCCTCACCTCCTCCCTGTAGGCCGTCTCGTCGTTGTTGGTAATCAAGCCTACCACTGTTGTGTCGTCCGCAAACTTGATGATTGAATTGGAGGCGTGCGTGGCCACGCAGTCGTGGGTGAACAGGGAGTACAGGAGGGGGCTCAGAACGCATCCTTGTGGGGCCCCCGTGTTGAGGATCAGCGGGGAGGAGATGTTGTTGCCTACCCTCACCACCTGGGGGCGGCCCGTCAGGAAGTCCAGTACCCAGTTGCACAGGGCGGGGTCGAGACCCAGGGTCTCGAGCTTGATGACGAGCTTGGAGGGTACTATGGTGTTGAATGCCGAGCTGTAGTCGATGAACAGCATTCTCACATAGGTATTCCTCTTGTCCAGGTGGGTTAGGGCAGTGTGCAGTGTGGTTGAGATTGCATCGTCTGTGGACCTATTTGGGCGGTAAGCAAATTGGAGTGGGTCTAGGGTGTCAGGTAGGGTGGAGGTGATATGGTCCTTGACTAGTCTCTCAAAGCACTTCATGATGACGGAAGTGAGTGCTACGGGCGGTAGTCATTTAGCTCAGTTACCTTAGCTTTCTTGGGAACAGGAACAATGGTGGCCCTCTTGAAGCATGTGGGAACAGCAGACTGGTATAGGGATTGATTGAATATGTCCGTAAACACACCGGCCAGCTGGTCTGCGCATGCTTTGAGGGCGCGGCTGGGGATGCCGTCTGGGCCTGCAGCCTTGCGAGGGTTAACACGTTTAAATGTCTTACTCACCTCGGCTGCAGTGAAGGAGAGACCGCATGTTTTCGTTGCAGGCCGTGTCAGTGGCACTGTATTGTCCTCAAAGCGGGCAAAAAATGTATTTAGTCTGCCTGGGAGCAAGACATCCTGGTCCGTGACTGGGCTGGATTTCTTCTTGTAGTCCGTGATTGACTGTAGACCCTGCCACATGCTTCTTGTGTCTGAGCTGTTGAATTGAGATTCTACTTTGTCTCTGTACTGACGCTTAGCTTGTTTGATAGCCTTGCGGAGGGAATAGCTGCACTGTTTGTATTCGGTCATGTTACCAGACACCTTGCCCTGATTAAAAGCAGTGGTTCGCGCTTCCAGTTTCACGCGAATGCTGCCATCAATCCACGGTTTCTGGTTAGGGAATGTTTTAATCGTTGCTATGGGAATCGTTGCCATCCCTCTCCTCGCTGCTCCCTGGGCTCGAACCAGCAACACAATGACAACAGCTACCCTCTAAGCAGCATTACCCATGCAGAGCAAGGGAAACAACCACTGCAAGGCTCAGAGCGAGTGTCGTTTGAAACGCTATTAGCACGCGCTAACTAGCTAGCCATTTCACTTCGGTTACACCAGCCTCATCTCAGGAGTTGATAGGCTTGAAGTCATAAACAGCGCAATGCTTGACGCACAACGAAAAGCTGCTGGCAAAAAGCACAAAAGTGCTGTTTGAATGAATGTTTACATGCCTGCTTCTGCCTACCACCGCTCAGTCAGATACTTAGATACTTGTATGCTTGTATGCTCAGTCAGATTATATGCAACGCAGGACACACTAGATAATATAGAGTATTATCATCAACCATGTGTAGTTAACTAGTGATTATGATTGATTGTTTTTTACAAGATAAGTTTAATGCTAGCTAGCAACTTACCTTGGCTTACTGCATTCGCGTAACAGGCAGTCTCCTTGTGGAGTGCGACGAGAGAGAGGCAGGTCATTATTGCGTTGGACTAGTTAACTGTAAGGTGGCAAGACTGACTCCCCCGAGCTGACAAGGTGAAAATCTATCGTTCTGCCCCTGAACGAGGCAGTTAACCCACCGTTCCTAGGCCATCATTGAAAATAAGTATGTGTTCTTAACTGACTTGCCTAGTTAAATAAAGGTCTAAAAATATATATACAAATTTAATCGGCAAATCGCCGCCCAAAAATACCGATTTTCGATTGTTATGAAAACTTGAAATCAGCCCTAATTAATCTGCCATTCCGATTAATCGGTCGACGATATAGAAGTGAAAGAACAGGCAGTTGATTTAAGTTGATTTGCACCTGTTCAAATTTTTTCCCTCTGCTCCTGTTGACAGATTATATCTGAGGGTTGGAGGGACATGAAGATAAATTAGACAGTCTGGGAATGGATGTGTGCGTGTGTCGTTGTGTCTGTGTGAGTCAGTCAAATCCCCATCTCTCTACAAGCCCTTCACAAACTATCAGACAACACCAC
Organism: Oncorhynchus keta; assembly: GCF_023373465.1. Taxonomy (NCBI): domain Eukaryota; kingdom Metazoa; phylum Chordata; class Actinopteri; order Salmoniformes; family Salmonidae; genus Oncorhynchus; species Oncorhynchus keta. The sequence continues at coordinate 46,082,799 of NC_068444.1, forward strand.
TTGATTCACAAATCCCTCGAGCCGGGTCTCCATCATTATTACATTTCCTGCAGGTTTGGGGTCAATTCAAATTGAAGGCAGTCAGGAAGTGATTTAAATGAAAAATTCTGAAATGTATAGATTTTTATAAATTAAAGTCTACTACTTTTCAGTTGATTGAGAAGTCATTGAAAATAAATGACATTTCCTACTCCATCCCGAGTGGCGCATCTCAGTGCAAGAGGTGTCACTGCAGTCCCTGGTTTGAATCCAGGCTGCATCACAGCCAGTCGTGAATGGGAGTCCCATAGGGCAGTGCACAACTGGTCCAGTGTCGTCTGAGGTAGGCTGTCATTGTAAATAAGAATTTGTTCTTAACTAACTTGCCTAGTTAAATAAAGGTTAAAAATTGTCATTTGAGTTTACTTCCTGAATAGACTGCCTTCAATTTGAATTGACACCAACCCTGATTGCCTGTGCATCTCAGGTCATGACTAAACTGCAGAAGTTGTGACAAAGTTTTTGTAAGCTTGTCATATTCATAGCCCACCGATAATTTCCCTTGTGATGAAGGAATCATCTTCAAGATTCTTGGAACAAGGTTGGTCTAACCAGTGGAATTACTAGAATGGGTAAAGCCCCTGAGACCACATCCTTACACGCAATATGCCTGACATGGTATGTTCAGGGTAATGCTATTTCTCTTCCTCTGAAGAGGTGAAACAAGGATTGGACCAATATGCAGCGTGGTAGGTGTCCATGTTTTAATAGGGAAACCCGAACACAAATACAAAATAACAAAGTGAACTGGCAACAAAACAGTCCCGTGTGGCACAAACACTGACACAGGAAACAATCACCCACAAATACCCAAAGAACATGGCTGCCTAAATATGGTTCCCAATCAGAGACAACGATAAACACCTGCCTCTAATTGAGAACCAATCTAGGCAACCATAGACTTACATAAACACCTAGACTAGTAACACCCCATAAACATACAAAACCCCTAGACCAGGGAAAAACATAAATCCCCCATGTCACACACACCCTGACCTAACCAAAATAATAAAGAAAACAAAGATAACTAAGGCCAGGGCGTGACATTCTTCAAATATCCCCTTGTGCCTTGATGACAGTGTAACGGATGTGAAACGGCTAGCTTAGTTAGCGGTGCGCGCTAAATAGCGTTTCAATCGGTGACGTCACTTGCTCTGAGACCTTGAAGTAGTAGTTCCCCTTGCTCTGCAAGGGCCACAGCTTTTGTGGAGCGATGGGTAACGATGCTTCGTGGGTGTCAGTTGTTGATGTGTGCAGAGGGTCCCTGGTTCGCGCCCGGGTATGGGCGAGGGGACGGTCTAAAGTTATACTGTTACAACAGCTTTACAAACTCTTGACACTTTCTCAACCAGCTTCATGAGGTAGTCACCTGGAATGCATTTCAATTAACAGGTGTTCCGCCTTAAAATTTCTTTCCTTCTTAATGCGTTTGGGTCAGTCAGTTGTGTTGTGACAATATAGAGGGGTATACAGAAGATAGCCCTATTTGGTAAAAGACCAAGTCCATATTATGGCAAGAACAGCTCAAATAAGAAAATAGAAACGACAGTCCATTACTTTAAGACATGAAGGTCAGTCAATACAGAACATTTCAAGAACTTTGTAAGTTTCTTCAAGTGCAGTCACAAAAACCATCCAGCGCTATGATGATACTGGCTCTCATGAGAGAATACCAAGAGTGTGCAAAGCTGTCATCAAGGCAAAGGGTGGCTATTTGGAGAATCTAAAATATATTTGTTTCACACTTTGTTTTGGTTACTGCATGATTCCATATGTATTATTTCATAGTTTTGATGTCTTCACTATTATTCTACAATGTAGAAAATAGTAAAAAATAAAGCAAAACCCTTGAATGAGTAGGTGTTCTAGAACTTTGACTGGTAGTGTATGTCAAATTTTCACAGTGAGGTGCATTATGTAACCGCATTGTAGACTTTGATTCGAGCATTCCTCACAGATACGCTGACCTGCAGTAACTTTATTTCCTAAAGTGTTGGGGGAGAATTCCTTTTAATATCCTCTACTGTCATAGTCACAAAGAAGGAAAGGCTTTGATCTTGGAGTGAGCTGGGAGCAGTGAGGAGAGAGTGAAGTAGGGAGAGAGAGAGAGAGAGAGAGAGAGAGCCAGAAGGAGCAAAGTGTAGCTCCTCTGATCATGGCACAACGTTCCCATGCCGTTGTTAATACAATGTTACATCAACCTCCCGGGGATGTTCTAAAACATACAGTATGCACCTCAGCTGAGTTCACACTTAGTAGCACTGCAGCACCACCATGGCTGATTAGTAAGTTGTAGGCACCCTCTGTGTCCATGTTGATGGGATACTTTGTGATTTTGGCAATGAGGCCCTTTATCTACTTCCCCAGAGTCAGATGAACTCGTGGATACCATTTATCTATGTCAAGTATGAAGAAAGTCAGAGGTAGTTTTGTGAGATAATGCTAACTAGTGTTAGCACAATGACTGGATATTTATGGGTTATCTACTAGCATATGCTAGCAATTTCCTTCAAACTGCACACAGACGTAAAACTGGTATCCACGAGTTCACCTGACTGGGGAAGTAGATAAAAGGCCTCATTGCCAATATCCTGAAGTGACCCTTTAAGGCAAAAATTAAAGGAGGGAGCGAGCGAGCGAGGGTGGGTAGGCAGGTGTATTGTGAGAACATCTAGCAACCAAAAGGTAATTAGCAACTTTGCAACTACTTACTACTTTTGAACTATTTTGCAATAACTTAGCATATTAGCTAACCCTTCCTCTACCCCTAACCTTAACCCTTTTTGCTAACCCTTCCCCTACCCTTTACCCTTTAACCTAACTTTAACCCTAACCGTCACCCTAACTTTAACGCCTAGCCAAGTTAACATTAACCAGCTAGATAACTTTAGCGTTAGCAATCTAGCCACCTAGCTAACATTAGTCAAAACAAATTGGAATTCGTAACATATCATACGTTGTAATACCAAATGGATGATGGACATCCACAAATTAATACCAAATGTAAGATGTCACACTAAATGGAGTGTCTCTGATTACGTACAGAATAATACGAAATTATTTGAAGCTACATTGTTAATACTGACAGACTACACGCCAAGCGATCCGATCCAATCAGCTGAGCCCCTAAGGAGGAAGAGTAGCCTGGATCGCTCTATGTCCAGCAGTAAAAAATGGCGCCGGAAGAAATGGCAGCCTAACCAATTGTGTTTTTTGTGTGTTATTTGTAACTTATTTTGTACATAATGTTTTTGCCACCGTATCTTACGGCAAAAAAAGAGCTTCTGGATAGCAGGACAGCGATCACTCACCTCAGATTAGACAAAGATTTTTTCTTCAACAAGCAGAACGCACAGGATGTACTTCGAACACCCGACAAGGCCAACATCCCCGTCATTGGCAAGAGAAAGAGACACCGACGCAGAGGTACAGAGCGGGTGCCTTGTAATGATCCGCAGACGGCGAGTGGGAAAGCTGCCGTTACCGTCAATATTACTTGCCAACGTGCAATCATTGGACAATAAATTAGTCGAGGTACGATCACAAATATCCTACCAACGGGACATCCGAAAATATAACATCTTATGTTTCAGGGAATCGTGGCTGAATGATGACATGGATATTCAGATATATGCTGCACTGGCAAGATGGAACAGCACACTCCGGTTAGACGAGGGGGGATGCACAGATCCAGAGAGAAAGGGACAACAAACAGATCCAGAGAGAGAGAGGGACAACAAACAGATCCAGAGAGAGAGGGACAACAAACAGATCCAGAGAGGAGAGGGACAACAAACAGATCCAGAGAGAGAGAGAGAGGGACAACAAACAGATCCAGAGAGAGAGAGAGAGGGACAGCAAACAGATCCAGAGTGAGAGGGACAACAAACAGATCCAGAGAGAGAGAGACAACAAACAGATCCGGAGAGAGAGAGACAACAAACAGAACCGGAGAGAGAGAGGGACAACAAACAGATCCAGAGAGAGAGAGACAACAAACAGATCCGAGAGAGAGAGGGACAACAAACAGATCCAGAGAGAGAGAGAGAGGGACAACAAACAGATCCAGAGAGAGAGAGAGAGACAACAAACAGATCCGGAGAGAGAGAGGGACAACAAACAGATCCAGAGAGAGAGAGAGAGGGACAACAAACAGATCCAGAGAGAGAGAGAGAGGGACAACAAACAGATCCAGAGAGAGAGAGGGAGGGACAACAAACAGATCCAGAGAGAGAGAGACAACAAACAGATCCAGAGAGGGAGGGACAACAAACAGATCCAGAGAGAGAGAGGGACAACAAACAGATCCAGAGAGGGAGGGACAACAAACAGATCCAGAGAGAGAGAGACAACAAACAGATCCAGAGACAAACAGATCCAGAGAGGGAGGGACAACAAACAGATCCAGAGAGAGAGAGACAACAAACAGATCCAGAGACAAACAGATCCAGAGAGGGAGGGACAACAAACAGATCCAGAGAGGTGGGGACAACAAACAGATCCAGAGAGGGAAGGACAACAAACAGATCCAGAGAGAGAGGGACAACAAACAGATCCAGACATGGAGGGACAACAAACAGATCCAGACAGGGAGGGACCACAAACAGATCCAGAGAGAGAGAGAGGGACAACAAACAGATCCAGAGAGAGAGAGACAACAAACAGATCCAGAGAGGGAAGGACAACAAACAGATCCAGAGAGGGAAGGACAACAAACAGATCCAGAGAGAGAGGGGGGACAACAAACAGATCCAGAGAGAGAGGGACAACAAACAGATCCAGAGAGAGAGGGACAACAAACAGATCCAGAGAGAGAGGGACAACAAACAGATCCAGAGAGAGAGAGGGACATCAAACAGATCCAGAGAGAGAGAGGGACAACAAACAGATCCAGAGAGAGAGAGACAACAAACAGATCCGGAGAGAGAGAGAGAGGGACAACAAACAGATCCGGAGAGAGAGAGAGAGGGACAACAAACAGATCCAGAGAGAGAGAGAGAGGGACAACAAACAGATCCAGAGAGAGAGAGAGAGGGACAACAAACAGATCCAGAGAGAGAGAGAGAGAGGGACAACAAACAGATCCGGGAGAGAGAGAGAGAGGGACAACAAACAGATCCGGAGAGAGAGAGAGAGGGACAACAAACAGATCCGGAGAGAGAGAGAGAGGGACAACAAACAGATCCAGAGAGAGAGAGAGAGAGGGACAACAAACAGATCCGGAGAGAGAGAGAGAGGGACAACAAACAGATCCAGAGAGAGAGAGAGAGGGACAACAAACAGATCCGGAGAGAGAGAGAGGGACAACAAACAGTTATCTGATTTATGTCCCTTCTTTCTATAACAGAGGGGACTTCATAAGTTCTCTGTATTTACTACTGATGTTTTAGTCCCTTCTTTCTATAACTGAGGGGCTACTTAAATTCTCTGTATTTGCTACTGATGTTTCAGTCCCTTCCTTCTGTAACTGAGGGACTACTTAAATTCTCTGTATTTGCTACTGATGTTTGAGTCCCTTCTTTCTATAACTGAGGGACTTCATAAGTTCTCCATCGTGTATTTGCTTCTGATGTTTGAGTCCCTTCTTTTTGTAACTGAGGGACTTCATAAGTTCTCCGTCGTGTATTTGCTACTGATGTTTCAGTCCCTTCTTTCTGTAACTGAGGGACTTCATAAGTTCTCCATCGTGTATTTGCTTCTGATGTTTGAGTCCATTCTTTTTGTAACTGAGGGACTTCATAAGTTCTCCATCGTGTATTTGCTACTGATGTTTTAGTCTCATCTTTCTATAACTGAGGGACTTCATAAGTTCTCTGTATTTACTACTGATGTTTCAGTCCCTTCTATCTATAACTGAGGGACTTCATAAGTTCTCTGTATTTGCTACTGATGTTTCAGTCCCTTCTTTCTATAACTGAGGGACTTCATAAGTTCTCTGTATTTACTACTGATGTTTCAGTCCCTTCTTTCTGTAACAGAGGGACTTCTTAAGTTCTCTGTATTTACTACTGATGTTTCAGTCCCTTCTTTCTGTAACTGAGGACTTCATAAGTTCTCTGTATTTGCTACTGATGTTTCAGTCCCTTCTTTCTATAACTGAGGGACTTCATAAGTTCTCTGTATTTACTACTGATGTTTCAGTCCCTTCTTTCTGTAAAAGAGGGACTTCATAAGTTCTCTGTATTTACTTCTGATGTTTCAGTCCCTTCTATCTATAACTGAGGGACTTCTTAAGTTCTCTGTATTTACTACTGATGTTTCAGTCCCTTCTTTCTGTAACTGAGGGACTTCTTAAGTTCTCTGTATTTACTACTGATGTTTCAGTCCCTTCTTTCTATAACTGAGGGACTTCTTAAGTTCTCTGTATTTACTACTGATGTTTCAGTCCCTTCTTTCTGTAACTGAGGGACTTCATAAGTTCTCTGTATTTGCTACTGATGTTTCAGTCCCTTCTTTCTATAACTGAGGGACTTCATAAGTTCTCTGTATTTACTACTGATGTTTCAGTCCCTTCTTTCTGTAAAGAGGGACTTCATAAGTTCTCTGTATTTACTTCTGATGTTTCAGTCCCTTCTATCTATAACTGAGGGACTTCTTAAGTTCTCTGTATTTACTACTGATGTTTCAGTCCCTTCTTTCTGTAACTGAGGGACTTCTTAAGTTCTCTGTATTTACTACTGATGTTTCAGTCCCTTCTTTCTATAACTGAGGGACTTCTTAAGTTCTCTGTATTTACTACTGATGTTTCAGTCCCTTCTTTCTATAACTGAGGGACTTCTTAAGTTCTCTGTATTTACTACTGATGTTTCAGTCCCTTCTTTCTGTAACTGAGGGACTTCTTAAGTTCTCTGTATTTACTACTGATGTTTCAGTCCCTTCTTTCTATAACTGAGGGACTTCTTAAGTTCTCTGTATTTACTACTGATGTTTCAGTCCCTTCTTTCTGTAACTGAGGGACTTCATAAGTTCTCTGTATTTACTACTGATGTTTCAGTCCCTTCTTTCTGTAACTGAGGGACTTCATAAGTTCTCTGTATTTGCTACTGATGTTTCAGTCCCTTCTTTCTATAACTTAGGGACTTCATAAGTTCTCTGTATTTACTACTGATGTTTCAGTCCCTTCTTTCTGTAAAAGAGGGACTTCATAAGTTCTCTGTATTTACTTCTGATGTTTCAGTCCCTTCTATCTATAACTGAGGGACTTCTTAAGTTCTCTGTATTTACTACTGATGTTTCAGTCCCTTCTTTCTATAACTGAGGGACTTCATACGCTCTCTGTATTTACTACTGATGTTTCAGTCCATACTTTCTATAACTGAGGGACTCCACAAGTTCTCTGTATTTGCTACTGATGTTTGAGTCCCTTCTTTCTGTAACTGAGAGACTTCATAAGTTCTCTGTATTTACTTCTGATGTTTCAGTCCCTTCTATCTATAACTGAGGGACTTCTTAAGTTCTCTGTATTTACTACTGATGTTTCAGTCCCTTCTTTCTGTAACTGAGGGACTTCATAAGTTCTCTGTATTTACTACTGATGTTTCAGTCCCTTCTTTCTGTAACTGAGGGACTTCATAAGTTCTCTGTATTTACTTCTGATGTTTCAGTCCCTTCTATCTATAACTGAGGGACTTCTTAAGTTCTCTGTATTTACTACTGATGTTTCAGTCCCTTCTTTCTGTAACTGAGGGACTTCATAAGTTCTCTGTATTTGCTACTGATGTTTCAGTCCCTTCTTTCTATAACTGAGGGACTTCATAAGTTCTCTGTATTTACTACTGATGTTTCAGTCCCTTCTTTCTGTAAAAGAGGGACTTCATAAGTTCTCTGTATTTACTTCTGATGTTTCAGTCCCTTCTATCTATAACTGAGGGACTTCTTAAGTTCTCTGTATTTACTACTGATGTTTCAGTCCCTTCTTTCTGTAACTGAGGGACTTCATAAGTTCTCTGTATTTGCTACTGATGTTTCAGTCCCTTCTTTCTATAACTGAGGGACTTCATAAGTTCTCTGTATTTACTACTGATGTTTCAGTCCCTTCTTTCTGTAAAAGAGGGACTTCATAAGTTCTCTGTATTTACTTCTGATGTTTCAGTCCCTTCTATCTATAACTGAGGGACTTCTTAAGTTCTCTGTATTTACTACTGATGTTTCAGTCCCTTCTTTCTGTAACTGAGGGACTTCTTAAGTTCTCTGTATTTACTACTGATGTTTCAGTCCCTTCTTTCTATAACTGAGGGACTTCTTAAGTTCTCTGTATTTACTACTGATGTTTCAGTCCCTTCTTTCTATAACTGAGGGACTTCTTAAGTTCTCTGTATTTACTACTGATGTTTCAGTCCCTTCTTTCTGTAACTGAGGGACTTCTTAAGTTCTCTGTATTTACTACTGATGTTTCAGTCCCTTCTTTCTATAACTGAGGGACTTCTTAAGTTCTCTGTATTTACTACTGATGTTTCAGTCCCTTCTTTCTGTAACTGAGGGACTTCATAAGTTCTCTGTATTTACTACTGATGTTTCAGTCCCTTCTTTCTGTAACTGAGGGACTTCATAAGTTCTCTGTATTTGCTACTGATGTTTCAGTCCCTTCTTTCTATAACTGAGGGACTTCATAAGTTCTCTGTATTTACTACTGATGTTTCAGTCCCTTCTTTCTGTAAAAGAGGGACTTCATAAGTTCTCTGTATTTACTTCTGATGTTTCAGTCCCTTCTATCTATAACTGAGGGACTTCTTAAGTTCTCTGTATTTACTACTGATGTTTCAGTCCCTTCTTTCTGTAACTGAGGGACTTCATAAGTTCTCTGTATTTACTACTGATGTTTCAGTCCCTTCTTTCTGTAACTGAGGGACTTCATAAGTTCTCTGTATTTACTACTGATGTTTCAGTCCCTTCTTTCTGTAAAAGAGGGACTTCATAAGTTCTCTGTATTTACTTCTGATGTTTCAGTCCCTTCTATCTATAACTGAGGGACTTCTTAAGTTCTCTGTATTTACTACTGATGTTTCAGTCCCTTCTTTCTGTAACTGAGGGACTTCATAAGTTCTCTGTATTTACTACTGATGTTTCAGTCCCTTCTTTCTGTAACTGAGGGACTTCTTAAGTTCTCTGTATTTACTACTGATGTTTCAGTCCCTTCTTTCTGTAACTGAGGGACTTCATAAGTTCTCTGTATTTGCTACTGATGTTTCAGTCCCTTCTTTCTATAACTGAGGGACTTCATAAGTTCTCTGTATTTACTACTGATGTTTCAGTCCCTTCTTTCTGTAAAAGAGGGACTTCATAAGTTCTCTGTATTTACTTCTGATGTTTCAGTCCCTTCTATCTATAACTGAGGGACTTCTTAAGTTCTCTGTATTTACTACTGATGTTTCAGTCCCTTCTTTCTGTAACTGAGGGACTTCATAAGTTCTCTGTATTTACTACTGATGTTTCAGTCCCTTCTTTCTGTAACTGAGAGACTTCATAAGTTCTCCACCGTGAATGCACCAATTTGTAAGTCGCTCTGGATAAGAGCGTCTGCTAAATGACTTAAATGTATTTACCACTGAAGTTTCAGTCCCTTCTTTCTGTAACTGGGGGACTTCATAAGTTCTCCATCGTGTATTTGCTACTGATGTTTCAGTCCCTTCTTTCTGTAACTGAGGGACTTCATAAGTTCTCTGCATTTGCTACTGATGTTTTAGTCTCATCTTTCTTTAACTGAGGGACTCCATAAGTTCCCTGTATTTGCGACTGATGTTTCAGTCCCTTCTTTCTGTAACAGAGGGACTTCATAAGTTCTCTGTATTTACTACTGATGTTTCAGTCCCTTCTTTCTATAACTGAGGGACTTCATACGCTCTCTGTATTTACTACTGATGTTTCAGTCCATACTTTCTATAACTGAGGGACTCCACAAGTTCTCTGTATTTACTACTGATGTTTAAGTCCCTTCTTTCTATAACTGAGGGACTTCATAAGTTCTCCACCGTGTATTTAACCACTGAAGTTTCAGTCCCTTCTTTCTATAACTGAGGGACTTCATAAGTTCTCTGTATTTGCTACTGATGTTTCAGTCCCTTCTTTCTGTAACAGAGGGACTTCATAAGTTCTCTGTATTTACTACTGATGTTTCAGTCCCTTCTTTCTATAACTGAGGGACTTCATACGCTCTCTGTATTTACTACTGATGTTTCAGTCCATACTTTCTATAACTGAGGGACTCCACAAGTTCTCTGTATTTGCTACTGATGTTTGAGTCCCTTCTTTCTGTAACTGAGAGACTTCATAAGTTCTCTGTATTTGCTTCTGATGTTTCAGTCCCTTCTTTCTGTAACTGAGGGACTCCACAAGTTCTCTGTATTTGCTACTGATGTTTCAGTCCCTTCTTTCTGTAACTGAGGGACTCCACAAGTTCTCTGTATTTGCTACTGATGTTTGAGTCCCTTCTTTCTGTAACTGAGAGACTTCATAAGTTCTCTGTATTTGCTTCTGAAGTTTCAGTCCCTTCTTTCTATAACTGAGGGACTTCATACGTTCTCTGTATTTGCTACTGATGTTTTAGTCTCATCTTTCTATAATTGAGGGACTTCTTAAGTTCCCTGTATTTGCAACTGATGTTTCAGTCCCTTCTTTCTATAACTGAGGGACTTCATAAGTTCTCTGTATTTGCTACTGATGTTTCAGTCCCTTCTTTCTATAACTGAGGGACTTCATAAGTTCTCTGTATTTGCTACTGATGTTTCAGTCCCTTCTTTCTATAACTGAGGGACTTCATAAGTTCTCTGTATTTGCTACTGATGTTTCAGTCCCTTCTTTCTATAACTGAGGGACTTCATAAGTTCTCTGTATTTGCTACTGATGTTTCAGTCCCTTCTTTCTATAACTGAGGGACTTCATAAGTTCTCTGTATTTGCTACTGATCAGTCCCTTCTTTCTATAACTGAGGGACTTCATAAGTTCTCTGTATTTGCTACCTTCTTTCTATAACTGAGGGACTTCATAAGTTCTCCTCTGTATTTGCTACTCTCATCTTTCTATAACTGAGGACTTGTATTTGTATTTTCTGATGTTTCAGTCCCTTCTTTCTATAACTGAGGGACTTCATAAGTTCTCCATCGTGTATTTGCTACTGATGTTTTAGTCTCATCTTTCTATAACTGAGGGACTTCATAAGTTCTCCATCGTGTATTTGCTACTGATGTTTTAGTCTCATCTTTCTATAACTGAGGGACTTCATAAGTTCTCTGTATTTGCTACTGATGTTTCAGTCCCTTCTTTCTATAACTGAGGGACTTCATTAGTTCTCTGTATTTGCTACTGATGTTTCAGTCCCTTCTTTCTGTAACTGAGGGACTTCATAAGTTCTCTGTATTTACTACTGATGTTTCAGTCCCTTCTTTCTGTAACAGAGGGACTTCATAAGTTCTCTGTATTTACTTCTGATGTTTCAGTCCCATCTATCTATAACTGAGGGACTTCTTAAGTTCTCTGTATTTACTACTGATGTTTCAGTCCCTTCTTTCTATAACTGAGGGACTTCATAAGTTCTCCACCGTGTATTTACCACTGAAGTTTCAGTCCCTTCTTTCTGTAACTGTGGGACTTCATAAGTTCTCCATCGTGTATTTGCTACTGATGTTTTAGTCTCATCTTTCTATAACTGAGGGACTTCATAAGTTCCCTGTATTTGCGACTGATGTTTCAGTCCCTTCTTTCTGTAACAGAGGGACTTCATAAGTTCTCTGTATTTACTACTGATGTTTCAGTCCCTTCTTTCTATAACTGAGGGACTTCATCAGTTCTCTGTATTTACTACTGATGTTTCAGTCCCTTCTTTCTATAACTGAGGGACTTCATAAGTTCTCTGTATTTGCTACTGATGTTTCAGTCCCTTCTTTCTGTAACTGAGGGACTTCATAAGTTCTCTGTATTTACTACTGATGTTTCAGTCCCTTCTTTCTGTAAAAGAGGGACTTCATAAGTTCTCTGTATTTACTTCTGATGTTTCAGTCCCTTCTATCTATAACTGAGGGACTTCTTAAGTTCTCTGTATTTACTACTGATGTTTCAGTCCCTTCTTTCTGTAACTGAGGGACTTCATAAGTTCTCTGTATTTACTACTGATGTTTCAGTCCCTTCTTTCTGTAACTGAGAGACTTCATAAGTTCTCCACCGTGAATGCACCAATTTGTAAGTCGCTCTGGATAAGAGCGTCTGCTAAATGACTTAAATGTATTTACCACTGAAGTTTCAGTCCCTTCTTTCTGTAACTGAGGGACTTCATAAGTTCTCTGCATTTGCTACTGATGTTTTAGTCTCATCTTTCTTTAACTGAGGGACTCCATAAGTTCCCTGTATTTGCGACTGATGTTTCAGTCCCTTCTTTCTGTAACAGAGGGACTTCATACGCTCTCTGTATTTACTACTGATGTTTTAGTCTCATCTTTCTATAACTGAGGGACTTCATAAGTTCTCTGCATTTGCTACTGATGTTTTAGTCTCATCTTTCTTTAACTGAGGGACTCCATAAGTTCCCTGTATTTGCGACTGATGTTTCAGTCCCTTCTTTCTGTAACAGAGGGACTTCATACGCTCTCTGTATTTACTACTGATGTTTCAGTCCATACTTTCTATAACTGAGGGACTCCACAAGTTCTCTGTATTTACTACTGATGTTTAAGTCCCTTCTTTCTATAACTGAGGGACTTCATAAGTTCTCCACCGTGTATTTAACCACTGAAGTTTCAGTCCCTTCTTTCTATAACTGAGGGACTTCATAAGTTCTCTGTATTTGCTACTGATGTTTCAGTCCCTTCTTTCTGTAACAGAGGGACTTCATAAGTTCTCTGTATTTACTACTGATGTTTCAGTCCCTTCTTTCTATAACTGAGGGACTTCATACGCTCTCTGTATTTACTACTGATGTTTCAGTCCATACTTTCTATAACTGAGGGACTCCACAAGTTCTCTGTATTTGCTACTGATGTTTGAGTCCCTTCTTTCTGTAACTGAGAGACTTCATAAGTTCTCTGTATTTGCTTCTGATGTTTCAGTCCCTTCTTTCTGTAACTGAGGGACTCCACAAGTTCTCTGTATTTGCTACTGATGTTTCAGTCCCTTCTTTCTGTAACTGAGGGACTCCACAAGTTCTCTGTATTTGCTACTGATGTTTGAGTCCCTTCTTTCTGTAACTGAGAGACTTCATAAGTTCTCTGTATTTGCTTCTGAAGTTTCAGTCCCTTCTTTCTATAACTGAGGGACTTCATACGTTCTCTGTATTTGCTACTGATGTTTTAGTCTCATCTTTCTATAACTGAGGGACTTCTTAAGTTCCCTGTATTTGCAACTGATGTTTCAGTCCCTTCTTTCTATAACTGAGGGACTTCATAAGTTCTCTGTATTTGCTACTGATGTTTCAGTCCCTTCTTTCTATAACTGAGGGACTTCATAAGTTCTCTGTATTTGCTACTGATGTTTCAGTCCCTTCTTTCTATAACTGAGGGACTTCATAAGTTCTCTGTATTTGCTACTGATGTTTCAGTCCCTTCTTTCTGTAACTGAGGGACTTCATAAGTTCTCTGTATTTGCTACTGATGTTTTAGTCTCATCTTTCTATAACTGAGAGACTTCATAAGTTCTCCACCGTGTATTTGCTTCTGATGTTTCAGTCCCTTCTTTCTGTAACTGAGGGACTTCATACGTTCTCTGTATTTGCTACTGATGTTTTAGTCTCATCTTTCTATAACTGAGGGACTTCTTAAGTTCCCTGTATTTGCAACTGATGTTTCAGTCCCTTCTTTCTATAACTGAGGGACTTCATAAGTTCTCTGTATTTGCTACTGATGTTTCAGTCCCTTCTTTCTATAACTGAGGGACTTCATAAGTTCTCTGTATTTGCTACTGATGTTTTAGTCTCATCTTTCTATAACTGAGGGACTTCTTAAGTTCCCTGTATTTGCAACTGATGTTTCAGTCCCTTCTTTCTATAACTGAGGGACTTCATAAGTTCTCTGTATTTGCTACTGATGTTTCAGTCCCTTCTTTCTATAACTGAGGGACTTCATAAGTTCTCTGTATTTGCTACTGATGTTTCAGTCCCTTCTTTCTATAACTGAGGGACTTCATAAGTTCTCCATCGTGTATTTGCTACTGATGTTTTAGTCTCATCTTTCTATAACTGAGGGACTTCATAAGTTCTCTGTATTTGCTACTGATGTTTGAGTCCCTTCTTTCTATAACTGAGGGACTTCATAAGTTCTCCATCGTGTATTTGCTACTGATGTTTTAGTCTCATCTTTCTATAACTGAGGGACTTCATAAGTTCTCCACCGTGTATTTGCTTCTGATGTTTCAGTCCCTTCTTTCTATAACTGAGGGACTTCATAAGTTCTCCATCGTGTATTTGCTACTGATGTTTTAGTCTCATCTTTCTATAACTGAGGGACTTCATAAGTTCTCCATCGTGTATTTGCTACTGATGTTTTAGTCTCATCTTTCTATAACTGAGGGACTTCATAAGTTCTCTGTATTTGCTACTGATGTTTCAGTCCCTTCTTTCTATAACTGAGGGACTTCATAAGTTCTCTGTATTTGCTACTGATGTTTTAGTCTCATCTTTCTATAACTGAGGGACTTCATAAGTTCCCTGTATTTGCTACTGATGTTTCAGTCCCTTCTTTCTATAACTGAGGGACTTCATAAGTTCTCTGTATTTACTACTGATGTTTCAGTCCCTTCTTTCTGTAACAGAGGGACTTCATAAGTTCTCTGTATTTACTTCTGATGTTTCAGTCCCATCTATCTATAACTGAGGGACTTCTTAAGTTCTCTGTATTTACTACTGATGTTTCAGTCCCTTCTTTCTATAACTGAGGGACTTCATAAGTTCTCCACCGTGTATTTACCACTGAAGTTTCAGTCCCTTCTTTCTGTAACTGTGGGACTTCATAAGTTCTCCACCGTGTATTTACCACTGATGTTTCAGTCCCTTCTTTCTATAACTGAGGGACTTCATAAGTTCTCCATCGTGTATTTGCTACTGATGTTTTAGTCTCATCTTTCTATAACTGAGGGACTTCATAAGTTCTCCATCGTGTATTTGCTACTGATGTTTTAGTCTCATCTTTCTATAACTGAGGGACTTCATAAGTTCTCTGTATTTGCTACTGATGTTTCAGTCCCTTCTTTCTATAACTGAGGGACTTCATAAGTTCTCTGTATTTGCTACTGATGTTTCAGTCCCTTCTTTCTGTAACTGAGGGACTTCATAAGTTCTCTGTATATGCTACTGATGTTTTAGTCTCATCTTTCTATAACTGAGGGACTTCATAAGTTCCCTGTATTTGCGACTGATGTTTCAGTCCCTTCTTTCTATAACTGAGGGACTTCATAAGTTCTCTGTATTTACTACTGATGTTTCAGTCCCTTCTTTCTGTAACAGAGGGACTTCATAAGTTCTCTGTATTTACTTCTGATGTTTCAGTCCCATCTATCTATAACTGAGGGACTTCTTAAGTTCTCTGTATTTACTACTGATGTTTCAGTCCCTTCTTTCTATAACTGAGGGACTTCATAAGTTCTCCACCGTGTATTTACCACTGAAGTTTCAGTCCCTTCTTTCTGTAACTGTGGGACTTCATAAGTTCTCCATCGTGTATTTGCTACTGATGTTTTAGTCTCATCTTTCTATAACTGAGGGACTTCATAAGTTCCCTGTATTTGCTACTGATGTTTTTGTCTCATCTTTCTATAACTGAGGGACTTCATAAGTTCCCTGTATTTGCGACTGATGTTTCAGTCCCTTCTTTCTGTAACAGAGGGACTTCATAAGTTCTCTGTATTTACTACTGATGTTTCAGTCCCTTCTTTCTATAACTGAGGGACTTCATCAGTTCTCTGTATTTACTACTGATGTTTCAGTCCCTTCTTTCTATAACTGAGGGACTTCATAAGTTCTCGGTATTTACTACTGATGTTTCAGTCCCTTCTTTCTATAACTGAGGGACTTCATAAGTTCTCTGTGTTTGCTACTGATGTTTCAGTCCCTTCTTTCTGTAACCGAGGGACTTCATAAGTTCTCTGTATTTGCTACTGATGTTTCAGTGCCTTCTTTCTATAACTGAGGGACTCCACAAGTTCTCTGTATTTGCTACTGATGTTTCAGTCCCTTCTTTCTGTAACTGAGGGACTTTATAAGTTCTCCACCTTGAATTTGCTACTGATGTTTCAGTCCCTTCTTTCTGTAACTGAGGGACTACTTAAATTCTCTGTATTTGCTACTGATGTTTGAGTCCCTTCTTTCTATAACTGAGGGACTTCATAAGTTCTCTGTTTTTGCTACTGATGTTTCAGTCCCTTCTTTCTGTAACCGAGGGACTTCATACGTTCTCTGTATTTACTACTGATGTTTCAGTCCCTTCTTTCTATAACTGAGGGACTTCATAAGTTCTCTGTATTTGCTACTGATGTTTCAGTCCCTTCTTTCTATAACTGAGGGACTTCATAAGTTCTCTGTATTTGCTACTGATGTTTCAGTCCCTTCTTTCTGTAACAGAGGGACTTCATAAGTTCTCTGTATTTGCTACTGATGTTTCAGTCCCTTCTTTCTGTAACTGAGGGACTTCATAAGTTCCCTGTATTTGCGACTGATGTTTCAGTCCCTTCTTTCTATAACTGAGGGACTTCATAAGTTCTCTGTATTTACTACTGATGTTTCAGTCCCTTCTTTCTGTAACAGAGGGACTTCATAAGTTCTCTGTATTTACTTCTGATGTTTCAGTCCCTTCTATCTATAACTGAGGGACTTCTTAAGTTCTCTGTATTTACTACTGATGTTTCAGTCCCTTCTATCTATAACTGAGGGACTTCTTAAGTTCTCTGTATTTACTACTGATGTTTCAGTCCCTTCTTTCTATAACTGAGGGACTTCATAAGTTCTCTGTATTTACTACTGATGTTTCAGTCCCTTCTTTCTGTAACAGAGGGACTTCATAAGTTCTCTGTATTTACTTCTGATGTTTCAGTCCCTTCTATCTATAACTGAGGGACTTCTTAAGTTCTCTGTATTTACTACTGATGTTTCAGTCCCTTCTATCTATAACTGAGGGACTTCTTAAGTTCTCTGTATTTACTACTGATGTTTCAGTCCCTTCTTTCTATAACTGAGGGACTTCATAAGTTCTCTGTATTTACTACTGATGTTTCAGTCCCTTCTTTCTGTAACAGAGGGACTTCATAAGTTCTCTGTATTTACTTCTGATGTTTCAGTCCCTTCTATCTATAACTGAGGGACTTCTTAAGTTCTCTGTATTTACTACTGATGTTTCAGTCCCTTCTTTCTGTAACTGAGAGACTTCATAAGTTCTCCATCGTGTATTTGCTACTGATGTTTTAGTCTCATCTTTCTATAATTGAGGGACTTCATAAGTTCCCTGTATTTGCGACTGATGTTTCAGTCCCTTCTTTCTATAACTGAGGCACTTCAGAAGTTCCCTGTATTTGCGACTGATGTTTCAGTCCCTTCTTTCTATAACTGAGGGACTTCATAAGTTCCCTGTATTTGCAACTGATGTTTCAGTCCCTTCTTTCTATAACTGAGGGACTTCATAAGTTCTCTGTATTTACTACTGATGTTTCAGTCCCTTCTTTCTGTAACAGAGGGACTTCATAAGTTCTCTGTATTTGCTACTGATGTTTCAGTGCCTTCTTTCTATAACTGAGGGACTTCATAAGTTCTCCATCGTGTATTTGCTTCTGATGTTTCAGTCCCTTCTTTCTGTAACTGAGGGACTTCATAAGTTCCCTGTATTTGCGACTGATGTTTCAGTGCCTTCTTTCTATAACTGAGGGACTCCACAAGTTCTCTGTATTTGCTACTGATGTTTCAGTCCCTTCTTTCTATAACTGAGGGACTTCATAAGTTCTCTGTATTTGCTACTGATGTTTCAGTCCCTTCTTTCTATAACTGAGGGACTTCATAAGTTCTCTGTATTTGCTACTGATGTTTCAGTCCCTTCTTTCTATAACTGAGGGACTTCATAAGTTCTCCATCGTGTATTTGCTACTGATGTTTTAGTTTCATCTTTCTATAACTGAGGGACTTCATAAGTTCCCTGTATTTGCGACTGATGTTTCAGTCCCTTCTTTCTATAACTGAGGCACTTCAGAAGTTCCCTGTATTTGCGAATGATGTTTCAGTCCCTTCTTTCTAAAACTGAGGGACTTCATAAGTTCCCTGTATTTGCAACTGATGTTTCAGTCCCTTCTTTCTATAACTGAGGGACTTCATAAGTTCTCTGTATTTACTACTGATGTTTCAGTCCCTTCTTTCTGTAACAGAGGGACTTCATAAGTTCTCTGTATTTACTTCTGATGTTTCAGTCCCTTCTATCTATAACTGAGGGACTTCTTAAGTTCTCTGTATTTACTACTGATGTTTCAGTCCCTTCTTTCTGTAACTGAGAGACTTCATAAGTTCTCCATCGTGTATTTGCTACTGATGTTTTAGTCTCATCTTTCTATAACTGAGGGACTTCATACGTTCCCTGTATTTGCTACTGATGTTTCAGTCCCTTCTTTCTATAACTGGGGGACTTCATAAGTTCTCCATCGTGTATTTGCTACTGATGTTTTAGTCTCATCTTTCTATAACTGAGGGACTTCATAAGTTCCCTGTATTTGCGACTGATGTTTCAGTCCCTTCTTTCTATAACTGAGGCACTTCAGAAGTTCCCTGTATTTGCGACTGATGTTTCAGTCCCTTCTTTCTATAACTGAGGGACTTCATAAGTTCCCTGTATTTGCAACTGATGTTTCAGTCCCTTCTTTCTATAACTGAGGGACTTCATAAGTTCTCTGTATTTACTACTGATGTTTCAGTCCCTTCTTTCTGTAACAGAGGGACTTCATAAGTTCTCTGTATTTGCTACTGATGTTTCAGTGCCTTCTTTCTATAACTGAGGGACTTCATAAGTTCTCCATCGTGTATTTGCTTCTGATGTTTCAGTCCCTTCTTTCTGTAACTGAGGGACTTCATAAGTTCCCTGTATTTGCGACTGATGTTTCAGCCCCTTCTTTCTATTAAACTGAGGGACTTCATAAGTTCTCTGTATTTGCTACTGATGTTTCAGTCCCTTCTTTCTATAACTGAGGGACTTCATAAGTTCTCTGTATTTGCTACTGATGTTTCAGTCCCTTCTTTCTGTAACTGGGGGACTTCATAAGTTCTCCATCGTGTATTTGCTACTGATGTTTTAGTTTCATCTTTCTATAACTGAGGGACTTCATAAGTTCCCTGTATTTGCGACTGATGTTTCAGTCCCTTCTTTCTATAACTGAGGCACTTCAGAAGTTCCCTGTATTTGCGACTGATGTTTCAGTCCCTTCTTTCTATAACTGAGGGACTTCATAAGTTCCCTGTATTTGCAACTGATGTTTCAGTCCCTTCTTTCTATAACTGAGGGACTTCATAAGTTCTCTGTATTTGCTACTGATGTTTCAGTCCCTTCTTTCTGTAACTGAGGGACTTCATAAATTCTCTGTATTTGCTACTGATGTTTGAGTCCCTTCTTTCTATAACTGATGGACTTCATAAGTTCTCTGTATTTGCTACTGATGTTTCAGTCCCTTCTTTCTATAACTGGGGAACTTCATACGTTCTCCATCGAGTATTTGCTACTGATGTTTCAGTCCCTTCTTTCTATAACTGAGGGACTTCATAAGTTCTCTGTATTTGCTACTGATGTTTCAGTCCCTTCTTTCTATAACTGAGGGACTTCATAAGTTCTCTGTATTTGCTACTGATGTTTCAGTCCCTTCTTTCTATAACTGAGGGACTTCATAAGTTCTCTGTATTTGCTACTGATGTTTCAGTCCCTTCTTTCTATAACTGAGGGACTTCATAAATTCTCTGTATTTGCTACTGATGTTTCAGTCCCTTCTTTCCAGAACTGAGGGACTTCATAAATTCTCTGTATTTGCCACTGAAGTTTGATTCCCTTCTTTCTGTAACTGAGGGACTTCATAAGTTCTCCATCGTGTATTTGCTACTGATGGTTTAGTCTCATCTTTCTATAACTGAGGGACTCCACAAGTTCCCCCAGAAAGAGAATGTAGACATGGCAGAAGCTTGTTTCGGCAAACAAGCTGTATGTTACACAGTGAAAGTCAAACGCACAGATGCATTTGCCATGTAACTTTATGACAGAACCAAAGCACTCTTTGAAATTCACAATATTCCAGATTCCAGGTAGATGCAGCAAGAAAGTGCAAACAATGGATAATTAGAGACTTGGTGGTGGAGACCTCCTTGGGTTTAGACACAGAATTGTCATGTTCCCAAACAATTAAAAAAAAGTTGTTGCTCCCATGCTGGGAGAGGATGGTTCGTGAGCTTGACCAGTGATTCTCGACTGTAGATGCAGGTCCGCTCAAAGGCATACAGGCTTGCAACCCCAACTCAAACTTCCTAGATACATCATGCTCAACTGAGTTTGCCAAGCACTACGGTATTGATGTTAAAACAGAAGAGATGTTGGTGGCCAGAAACTTTCTTTGGGACGTCCTCCCAACGATATGCTTGCTGTGCATAACCTCCTGGATGATGATATGTTTCCTTCTCTGAAGGAAATCATTTGGGTTGCCCTCACAGTTCCAGTGAGCAGCTGCTCCTGTGAAATATCCTTTAGTGCACTGTGCCGGCTGCACTCCTGGTAGTGCAAGACAATGGGTCAGAAAAGGCTTGCAAGTCTTGCAGTCATGTCCATTGCGGGTGAAGTGCTTTTGGGCCACTAAGCCACAATAGTGTCATTGTCCGCTTTGCCACCTTTAAAAATAGGAGATACACTTTGATGCATCCAACCACAAAAGAACCATCAAAAGAGAGAAGCAGGAGGAGCAGTTCTGTAATATAGGTTGTAATATTTGTTTGGGATCTTACTTTTTTTATTGAGATTTCATTCCTAATTATTTTTCTGTTTTTTACATTTTATTTGGCTCATTAGTTGAATTTAGTTTTGCCCCATTGTGGATGATTACTGCTTTAAGATGTTCCATGTGACTGAATTATTGGGTTAATTTTTTAGCAACAATTAACAAAAAGGTGAAATTTAAATAAAGATTTTTTTCTACTGGTATCGTAAGACCTGCATGTCTTTACATTTGTTTCTCTCTCTCTCTCTCTCAAAATAACATCCAAAAAGTATTTTGGCTAGATAGTACAGGCATATTTGTGCCTTTTGTTGGTGTTGGATGGATGGGGACAGAGTGGACTTTAATTTCTTTATTTGGATAGAATTTAACCAAGACATATTAGATCAGTGTCTAACACAAGCTATGAGGTATACTTTTAGCCAACCTTGACCAAAAATAACCTTATTTGAATCGATTTTACACCAGTTGTAACTCTAACAATATGTGATGAAAATACGTTTTGGGGGTTTTAAATCAAATCCTGGGGGAGTATCCCCAGACCCCCCTAAAAGAGGCTTATCCCCCTATCCATGAATCTCTAGTGACGTCCCTGATACATGGAATTGGGTGCCAATTGGGACGCCATCCCGATCGTCTCTCGACGATGAGAAACTAGTCACATTTTCTGCTGTTTCAGCTTCATAATCCAGCCTCAATGATGTGTCCAATACATACAAATTAAGTCCATTCTTGATCTATTTTGCAAACACAAATACATTCAGTCCATTATTCAGTCACACACATTCGGTCATCAACATTGATTTGTAGGTTTGAGGGGACATTGTGGGGGAGTTAGTTGTAGTCTTTCTATTGATTTCAATGCCGTGAATACCTTCTGACTGCTTGCTTGGCGGCTACTCTCGGGCCCCACCCTGTGTCTGTTATCACGGTGTGGTTTTGATTGGACGGCGTTCTTATCGGTTGGCAGCAGGCAGGAAGAGACCCGGACGCAGCCAAATATCCACAGCACTGGCAGCGGGCAACACAGTACTGAAACAACAACCTGCAGATCAAACATGATTAGTCAACTCCACTTTCTTAAAGGTGCAATCTGCAGTTCAAACGATGACAAAGCAGGTGCCTCGACACTGTGCTGGAGAAATGTTACCACTCTCAAATTCATAGATGGAGCTATAGATGCAAGGACCGAATTAAAATGACAGTTTGATCCATGTTTTGCTACACTGTTTGTTTACAATTACGTTGTTTGTAATTCTTGGAGTAAAGCAATCTACATGGCGAATGTAAGGTATTTGACTGACTGGTGGTGCTCTCTCCTCCTCTTCCTTACTGCCTCCCAAATGGCTCCATTTTCCCTATACACTGAGTGTAGAAAAAATTAGGAAGATATTCCTAATATTGACGAGATACAACAGTTGAAATAAGCTCTTGAGGCATGTATAAGTTATATTATTCAAGAATCAATGGCTGTGTGTATGTGTGCAGTGTATTCTAATAAATCTCTAATATCAACTGTGTCATAACTCTTCTGAGATTGTTGAATAATCTCAGTTTACTATAGAGAATATATGGGACCACAGGTGGGGTACTTGAAATCTGTAAAGCTGTTGGTCAAAATACAAGCTTTTGGAAGACGTTATAATACCAAACAAATGGAGTTTCATTATTATGTAGGAAAATGATTTCAGATTTCAGTAGCCTATGTCCTTTCAGTGTGTAAATGCATTGCGCTCCGTGGCTTCCGCTTGCACCATCATTATTTGTCATAATTGGCAGGATCACACACTTGGATGAAGCCATCCATAGGCGGCCTCACCTTGCGTGTCGTGTCCCTGCCAATTTCTGATGGCTACAGCAGTGTTGCTTAGTTTTCTGGTTGCGTGGAAACTGAAAGGCTGCATTGAGCAAGCACCCAAGTAAAGGTACATTACTGTGTTGCGCACCGTTGTCAGTGTGGGTCTTCGCACAAGTTGGCCGAATTGCAACAGAGGACCTCATTGACGCGATCGAAAATATTGGCGAATTGCAGTTTGGAGTGGAATGAATTCTGATATATTTTGACCATTTGAAACTGTCCTGAAACTAAAGTGATTATGTTGCGATGCGAAGGAGAGGAAGAATGCTAAAGATGTAAGTGATGCTTGTGCATGTTCTTATGTAAAGTGCATGCATTTTACTGTGACTTCAATATACAGACATTAACATCTACTTTTAAATACAGCATGCAGTATCTTGTAGGCTATTTATTTGAGATACACTTAGCCTATAACGGGAAATAAATAACTGCAACGTTTTTAATACATGCAGGCTCAGAAAAGTATTGTTTAAGAATAAACCAAACCGTGTTAGCTTATCAAAAAGCTATCAATTCCCCAGGAGGCATTGGTGACACGCTTTTTGCTTACAATGACATTTCTGAATATTAAAGCAGAGAAAAGGAGTAGGTCAAATATTTGTGAGTGTGTAAATAACAGTATAGAATAGCGTCATAATTTCCTAAGTGGTAATCATGTCATTATTTATGATTAAGTCATTTTATGTATGAATTTATTGTATGTCTGAATACCCTTCAAAGTGAACAATTTAATAAAAAACTTGATCCATCCTTAAATAATTCCTTCATTGCTTTCATTTGAATTGATAAAACATTTCAAAGGCAGGGGTAAACATTCAAAATGTAAATTAATTCCTGCAGCTGTACATTATTATATGGACTAATAAATCTAAATTGTGTTCTGCTTAAAGGGACAATCTGTGATTCTTTTTTTTTTTTTTTTACTTTTCAATTACTTATATGTATGGTACCCATTGATTCTTGAAGAATATAACTTATAAATGCCTCGAGCTTACCCCATCACAACCCAAAATATAAGCTTGTTTTATTCCATTGTTTGTAAACAATGTAATAAAAAACCACTAACTATATAGCCCTATACTTGTATATATAATATCAAGTATGGTCAGTCCGTATATCCATAGGTATGTGTATGAATTTGTGAGTGGTTACATTTCTCCAGCCGTATCCCTTAGCTGTTTACTTAAACAGTAGCGTGGTGACTCTTTATTATAGTTTCAACTGCGTATTGCCCCTTTAATGAAAACGTGTGTTCCTGTTTCTCTACCAGAATATATTATTCTGTAAATAAATGCACGAGGGCTTCCAATGGAAATCAGGCAGGCATTCAACAATAATCTGAGTCCCTAATCAGACACAAATGTTTTTCGTGATTTGGGTGGACAGGGACCGAAGAGTGGTGTTTGGAGAGCATGGTAATAAGGTTAGACTCATATCTAAGTGTCTGCATCTCAAAATAACATATTGATATTTCCCTCAAAAGCTCTTCTCTCTCTCTCTCTCTCTCTCTCTGCCCCGTTTCCATGTATCATCCTCATGACCTGCTTAGACAGGTTAGGCCAATCATTGGTTGTCTGGACAGAAAGATAATACAATTAACAATCACACCAAATCATACATGAACAACCTTGACAATCCTTTGCGTTGAGGACATCGTAGTTGAATTCCTCAATGATTATTGTGTTGATTAATAATGAAAAGGGAACCTGTATCTCATTCGGCTCAAGCTGTTGTTTTGGCTGAGTTGTGGAGCAAATTTAGGACCTGTTTAAATTATTACTCTTGCGCACTTGGCGCCTGAGATGTATTATTGTAATATTGACTGCAGTGAATTTATGAACTGCCAAAACTGAGCTTTGGGCTCTTGTCTTGAGAGTCTTGTCAAATTAAATTATGAGTCAACAATTTCAACAAAGACATTCAATGTGATGACGTTGAATTACATTTACGTGATTCAGCAAACGCTCTTATCTAAAGCGAATTACAAGAGCAGTTAGGGTTAAGTGCCTTGCTCAAGGGCACACTGACATTGTCCACCTTTTTTCTCACCCAACTACTAACCTAAATCCAATGACATGGTGACATTTTCTATTGGTTTAACGTTGAAGTCACCTTAGTTGACTATTCAACCATATGTAAATCAAAACTAGACATTGAAATTACATCTGTGCCCAGTGGGTTGTGGACAGAAGGAATTTAACCCAATGTATTGATCTATTGATTTAAAATCCCAGTGCAGTCAAGAACGGGATTTACCTGTGTTTATAGATCTATTTCCACACTGAGGTTGAAAGTGAAAACGATGATAGTGTAAGAGCTGATTGAAAATATTGTTTTGGTGGGAGGGAATTTTGGCCATCCACGGTGACATCACCATGTGTTAAATTCGTTAACAGACCAATAAGAAAGAGTTCCAAAACTCACTGCCAATTATTTGATATTGAGATAAACGGATTGGACCTTTTAATGAGGTTGTTGTTGCTCTCTTTCTCTCCTCCTGATGTCCCATAGCTTTATCCCACACTCAATCTTGTCTCTCCATCACCATATCCATCCCTCTGTCATCCATCCTCCACCTTTCATTGGCAGCTATCCTCCTCAGCCCATGACATGCAAATATTTCCCTCTTTCCGCTATACATTTCATTAATCTCTCTTCAGTGTTCCTTCCTCTGTGTTCTTCTCCGTTGTCATTGTAATGTTACCTCCTCTCCTCAGATCTCTCCCCCCCCCTCTCTCTCTCTCTCGATGTCATTCTCCCTCTTTGGACTCTCACAACTCTTTCCTCATGTGTCCAATTTCCTTGGGTCTCCATACCTCTGCCCCCTCCCTCCCCCAGTCAGTGAAATGTCAGGGCCACATGGAGCATGATGGAAAAACGACCACTTGTCTTACACAGGAACACCGTGTTACACCCCGTTCAATTTAGGCAGCCTTTTCATATCCCTGGGCATTTGGTGTCATCTGTAGTCAGTGTTGTTCCACTATATACCCTTTCAATAAGACCGCAGACTAAAATACGTCGGGCTTCTTTGTTTAGCACTAAGGAAGAATTGGGGATAATCATCTGAGTGGATCTTTGTGAGGAGGAAGTACAGGGCAGGGCTGATAGGGACGGTCTTGATCTACTCTGGGTGCTTTGGACATATCTCTCTTTCTCCCCAGACTCATTACAAGGGCTATTGCCCTGGCATTCCTTCAACTGGTCTGGTCTATTGCAATGAGTCTTATTAGGATGCGTCCCTTAGACGACTTCCTCCGTCATGTGATACTAAGAGGTACTTAGAGATCGATTTCATTTTTTAATCTGGGTAAGTGGATCTTGCCCTGGTCTCCAGCCATTTTGAAGAACCAGCCAAAGTCAGAGAGTTTAATGCTCTATTGTTTTTACAGGAGAGGATATGGCTGCTCGCACCACATGCTAAGGCTGTTTTGATTGCCTTTGATGCTGTTTTAGCATTTAGCCTTGCAATGGTGTTGGATGGCCAACGTACAATGACGTTCCATTGACATTAAGTTGTTTTTTTCCCTAAGAGGATTAGTAATGGGATAGCAGATGGTTGGTGTTCAGGTATTAATGAAGTGTGTTAACGGTCGGAGGACAGACTATTTTTAGAGGCTTACATGCAAAATAAAAAGTGTGAATTACAGGACACACAAACAAGTTGTTACCTCAGTGTTACTTGCACTTCAGACAAAATGACCCTGGTTCTGAGCACATAAGTATGTTTATTGATTAGCCTAATGAACACAGTGGTGGCGCTGAATGACCAAATGGCGAAGCGGCTCTGGCAATGTTACTAAATACAGTAAACAATTTCGCAATAGCACAAAGAATATACAAAGCTCAAAGAGAATGATAGATTCTGGAGTCCTTGTTGGTAGAATATGTTAGAGGTATAGTACAGAACGGCATTCCCATTGTGTATAATATAATGTGTCGGGTATTTTTGTGAAATATGTCTAAGGACGAAAGCATTTTGTTCATATCCCTGTCACTGTGGTGCAGACATGGATTATGTTAATGGGATCAGCAGCTCTGCACTGAAATAGGCCAGCACTGCAGGGAAGTCAATTATCATAGACTCACGGTGACACCAAAGCTCTCTTTGCTCGATGCTTGTTTTTGCCAGTGTGATTTTTCATTTGGATCCTCATACTTTCCCGTGTAAACACGGTCTAGTCAACCAACTGTGCTGAAACAAGACTGCGAGATCCCCTCTGCCTCCTCACCGCAGGGCGAGTTATCCTGCATCTGTGTATGAAATAACTTTCTTGAGCACATGTACTTTTAACTTTTTTACATGACATTTGAGTCATTTAGCAGATTCTCTTATCCAAAGTGACTTAAAGGAGCAATAAGGGTTCCTTGCTCAAGGGCACGTCAACAGATTTTTCACCTAGTCAGCTCGGGATTCGAACCAGCAACCTTTCGGTTACTGGCCAAACACTATTTATCGTCAATTTTTTGCATGGTTGGTGACGAATTGAAGCTACTGGAGGGTGTTAATTTGTAGCTCTCCTATCAGTAGGTTGTGTTGTCTCCCTCCACCAATCCTGCTTCCTGTTTCTCTATAGGCTTGACAGCCATTGGGGAGGTTGACACTGGCTCCGCCCCTTCTCCCAGGTTGGTCTTCTCTGGAACATGCCCATATCGCACCATGCCCCTTCTGGAGAGTGGCTGGCTACTGCGCCACTCGGTGGTCATGTGTCTGCTGCTGCACAGCCTGGTACTGATGACCTTCTGCTTCCACCACGCCGCCACCAGCTGCTCCCAGGGCTGCTACTGCTCCGAGAGCGACGGCCGTGGCAAGACGGTGCGGTGCAGCAACCTGCGTCTCACCGAGATCCCCCAGGACCTGCCCAATGACACGCAACGCATCTACCTGGACTTCAACCTGCTCACTGTGGTCCCCAGCAACGCCTTCTGGGACCTGCCCATGCTCAGCGAGCTGGACCTTTCGAACAATGAGCTGGCCCAGCTGGAGCCAGGGGCCTTCAGGGGCCTGGGGCCCTCGCTCACCTTTCTGGACCTGTCCTCCAACAAACTGGTCAACTTTAACCCCGAGGCCTTCGAGGGGCTGCGGGCGCGCGCCAACCTGACCAACAACCCGTGGCACTGCGACTGCAGCCTGCAGCTGGCCATGCCCTTCATCCACCTGGAGCCCCTGTCGCTGACGGGCATCGTGTGCGAGACGTCAGAGCCGCCCGACGTGGGGGCAGAGGGCGTGCCCTTCCTGCTGGCCCAGGACCTGGACCTGTGCGTGGTGATGAAGAAGACCACAGACGTGGCCATGCTGGTCACAATGTTCGGCTGGTTCACCATGGTCATCTCCTACCTGGTCTACTACGTCCGGAACAACACAGAGGACGCCCGCCGCCACCTGGAGTACCTCAAGTCTCTGCCCACCAAGCAGGAACAGTCCGAGGCCTCTTCTACCATCAGCACTGTTGTATAGCCCAGGGCCAGGAGAACCCAGAGGGGAGCTAAGGCTGGAGGGATAAGCCTGGAGGGCTAAGACAGGTGGTTATAGGGCTGTATGTGGAGGCGAAAGAAACTGCACACCTGTTTAGGCGAGGCCACTGTACTAGAATCTGCCTATACTGTATTCAGGCTAGCAGAGGAGAAACACTTTAAAAAAGCAAGGAGAGCCGCACACTCTTATAGAGCCATAACCTAGCTATAGGGCCGTAACCTAGCTGCACCCCCACCCCAGGCCATTCAGGGCCAGCCAAGGACAGCTCTGCCTGGCTGTTACGTGGGTGCCACAGCGGCTCCAGGATTTGTGCCCATGTATGCAGGAAGCCTGTCCAGACCTGGGCACCATACAGTACGTAATCCAGATGAATAATTCAACCAGAAGTGGCCCATTAATAGTTCCTGTTGACTGAGTGGATAGTCTGTCTGGGATTTAAAATGGATTAAATGGGATTCATCCAGTGATGCAGGCACCTTGATGCACTCTTATCAAAAGGGGGCCACTCAAGGGGCCTGTGATGGGTCCTTTGGACACGTCAAACAGCAATAACAACCGTATAGCAACAAGCAGCAACACAAACTCTATTAACAACTCTGTCACTCATATCCTTCCATGTAGTATTATTGTTTTACGTACAACATCCCTACAGTATACAGTCTATAAACAGGGAAATGTAGTTCTTTTCGATTAAATCATGTATTTTATGGATTTCATTTTTTATTATTGTTGGTTCTAAATTTGATTGGTCTATTTCTACCTCAAGAAATTCAGCAAATGTATGTGCATGGGTGAACTAGACCATCAATTGAATCTGCCTATACTGTATTCAGGCCACTGTACTAGAATCTGCCTATACTGTATTCAGGCCACTGTACTAGAATCTGCCCATACTGTATTCAGGCCACTGTACTAGAATCTGCCTATACTGTATTCAGGCCACTGTACTAGAATCTGCCTATACTGTATTCAGGCCACTGTACTAGAATCTGCCTGTACTGTATTCAGGCCACTGTACTAGAATCTGCCTATACCGTATTCAGGCCACTGTACTATAATCTGCCTATACTGTATTCAGGCCACTGTACTAGAATCTGCCTATACTGTATTCAGGCCACTGTACTAGAATCTGCCCATACTGTATTCAGGCCACTGTACTAGAATCTGCCCATACTGTATTCAGGCCACTGTACTAGAATCTGCCTATACTGTATTCAGGCCACTGTACTAGAATCTGCCTATACTGTATTCAGGCCACTGTACTAGAATCTGCCTATACTGTATTCAGGCCACTGTACTAGAATCTGCCTATACTGTATTCAGGCCACTGTACTAGAATCTGCCTATACTGTATTCAGGCCACTGTACTAGAATATGATGCACATTAATAATTCATCAATGAAACACTCATACCGGTAAAAGGCTCAGAGATCTGATTGATGTACTGTACTGTGCATAATTTTACACATGCAATTCATTCTTGCTCGCTCGCTCACACGCACGCACGCACGCACGCACGCACGCACGCACGCACGCACGCACACACACACACACACACACACACACACACACACACACACACACACACACACACACACACACACACACACACACGCACACGCACACGCACACACACACAAATCAGTACATCTACAAGCTGTACTGTAAGATCCTTTATTATTCTCACCAAGACAAAGAAACAGCCATCCCTACGTACTATGGCAGAATGATCCTTCATGCATAAATAACCCCTACTGTGTTCCTACTGTGTTCCCTCTTGTTCCTTGTGATGCTTCAAAAACTCTGGTGCGAGTCCGCCGGGACTAAAATTGTCCGAAAGAGCTCGTACTCACGTTCATTAGATAGAATATTTGAAAACAAAGGCTGAAAAGAAAAATGAATAATTAAATGTTTCAATTTTTATATTCAGCAGAACTAGCATCATGGTGGGTTCCAAGAAACAGAAAGAGATGAGATTGTACTTTATTAATTCCCAAAGGAAAGAAATTAGCTTGTCATACCCTGGTGGGAAAAAAGCTGCTGGGACATTCAGGTAGTCCTAGTGAGAAAGTTTGGGAACCTCTGAGTTAGCGGTAGTCTATCCCTCTGTGGTGAGGGAAACACCACGACTGACTTACCTAGTGGTGAAGGGCGCAGTCAGTCAGTCTGCCGGTAGCTGAAATCCACAAACTTCCCACTACTGGCAGCCATGACATTAGTGTCACATGATCAGGAAAACATCCCAGACATATCACAAATGAAAGGAGAAAAGGAATAGGAAGCTTAAGACTATTGGGAAACCTCCTGCCCTCTTCTTCCTCCGAGTGTCTCTGAGAGGTCCTGGGGTCATGGTGGGATCCAAGCTGTCTGCCGTGGCCATTCCCCTGGGTTTTCTCAAACTGCATTTCAGGGTTCCATGACCTGCCAGTCCATTTGCTGCGGCAGTAGAGGAAACGCATGTCCATTTCTCCTCAATGTATTCTGATAGGAGAGGAAAGAGAAGAAATAGGATAAGGGGAGTTAAGTGGTCTAAGGCACTGCAGCTCAGTGCTAGAGGTGTCACTACAGACCCTGGTTCGATCCCGGGTTGTATCACAACCAGCTGTGATTGGGAGTAGCATAAAGGCAGCGCACAATTGGCTCAGCGTCGGCCGGGTTAGGGGAGGGTTTGGCCATCATTGTAAACAAGACTTTGTTCTTAACTGACTTGCCTAGGTAAATAAAAACATACACCAAGAGAGAGAACTCCTTATTCATTCTTGTTCTGAGGGCAACTCTGCCTCCAGAGCAGGTTGAATGAAAGCTCAACAATCAGCACACTGAGATTGAAATAAACAATAGGCTCAGAGGTTGCCACACACAAGGATGTTAAAAGCCAACCCCAACCCCTAAACTTAATCAAATGAAATAACCTGCCCTCGAGGCAGAGCTGCCCTTAGAACGAGATGGAATAAGGAAAACTCCAATTTGTATTTAATAACTTTATTATTACTATGCAGGTTGCAAAGGACACAACATACGGTACATACTTTAATCTCTTATTAGAACAAGTGAAGGAACACACGTAAAATGCTGCATTTGTGTCTATTCTACATGAATTGGTGAGATTTAACACAGAACATGATGATGAATAATGGAATTGGCTGTTGGAACAGTATGCCCGACAACTGGGTTTGTCAACAAGGGTATCCCTGCATCAAAAATACCAAATGCCTCCAGAGCAGAGCACGCCAATAAACTATGTATGATGGCCATAAAAAGACTTGAGAGAAAGTCAAAAAGAAAGGAGTCCACCAACTCGGTGTGACCCAGTTCTGGTGGTGAGGAGGGAAGAGCCACCTGGCCCTCTCTGTGTTGCCTGGCCAGGAGGTGACCTGCCTGGGTAGAGCTTTCTCCGAGTGACCTTGAGCTGCCCAGCAGAGTGGCCGCCTTCCGTTGTCACATCCTTCTAACTCTTCCTTAGTCCCTAAGGCAACACCTCAGCTTTAAGAGTCCTCTGTCTCCGGTAGCTTGTTCATCCATTTTGACCTCCTCTTACTATAGAGGGTCATCTCAAGGACACTCTAAGACATTCTTTAATACATTTGTCATTTGTTTGTTGTGATATGCTCTCTCATGCATCAGCATTTCTCCACATCACTGCTCCCCCTGGCTGCTTTACAGGGCCGTTTTATTGATCCTAACAGAGCTTATCTCAAGCCCAAATACAGCAGGCTCCCGTGATGAGCAGGAGGCTCAACAGCACTGAAATATAAATGGTAAGCCTCCCTCGCTGACATTCCTTACCACACACACAGCTAGCTGGCCTGTCCCGCCCTCCCCAGTAAGCATGCTTGTCTGTGTGTGTGTGTGTGTGTGTGTGTGTGTGTGTGTGTGTGTGTGTGTGTGTGTGTGTGTGTGTGGGGGGGTGTTGTGGTAGAGAAGAAAGACATTCTGTGTGTGTTTGAGTGTGTGACACAAATGAGTTCTGTGTGTGTATTTGTGTATCTGCATGTATTTCTTTGTGAGTATG
Source organism: Oncorhynchus keta (assembly GCF_023373465.1). Taxonomy (NCBI): domain Eukaryota; kingdom Metazoa; phylum Chordata; class Actinopteri; order Salmoniformes; family Salmonidae; genus Oncorhynchus; species Oncorhynchus keta. The sequence continues at coordinate 46,115,091 of NC_068444.1, forward strand.
TGGGGCGGCACAGATGTAATGTAACACCCCCTGTTCCCTAGCTGTCGCTGTGGTTCATTTAAATGTACATTTCAGGCCAGCTCAGCTCACCTTGCCCGCCCGCTACCCCCAGACGCGTCACACTGGTGTGAGCATTACAACTGCTGGGTAATGGGACACAAAGTGGGGGATAGGGTGACACATCCAATCCCACAGAGCGCAGCTCCGCAGCCCCACTTGGCATTGGGTTGCAATGTGTCCAGCGGGGGCCTGGCAGCATGGGGGCTCACAGTGAGGGCTTGGAAGGCCAGATTGTTTCCTCTTCCGGCCTGAAGTGAAGACTATTGATGAACAGTGAGTGAGGACGCCCGTGGGGACTAATCAATAGTGTAAAGTTTATTCCTGTCCTTGCCTACTTTCCTTCACTTACAGTGCCAGTCAAAAGTTTGGACACACCTAATCCTTAAAGGGTTTTTTTCTTTATTTTTTACTAATTTCTACATTATGTAATAGTGAAGACATCAGAACTATGAAATAACACATATGGAATCATGTAGTGACCAAAAAAGTGAAAACAAATCAAAATATATTTTATATTTGAGATGCTTCAAAGTAGCCAACCTTTGCCTTGATGACAGCTTTGCACACTCTTGGCATTCTCTCACCAAAGTTGAGTAGAAAACGCCTGTAAAAATTGGTAAACATGAGGAACTGCTGGACCTGCTTGAGTTTTATTTTATTTATTTATTTCCCCTTTATTTAACCAGGTAAGCTAGTTGAGAACAAGTTCTCATTTACTCTCATTTATCTGCGACCTGGCCAAGATAAAGCAAACAGTGCGACACAAACACTGAGTTAGTGGTGTGGGGGCTGTGCTATGGCAAAGTGGGTGGGGTTATATCCTTCCTGTTTGGCCCTGTCCGGGGGTGTCCTCGGATGGGGCCACAGTGTCTCCTGACCCCTCCTGTCTCAGCCTCCAGCATTTATGCTGCAGTAGTTTGTGTCGGGGGGCTAGGGTCAGTTTGTTATATCTGGAGTACTTCTCCTGTCCTATTCGGTGTCCTGTGTGAATCTAAGTGTGCGTTCTCTAATTCTCTCCTTCTTTCTTTCTCTCTCTCTGAGGACTTGAGCCCTAGGACCATGCCCCAGGACTACCTGACATGATGATTCCTTGCTGTCCCCAGTCCACCTGGCCATGCTGCTGCTGCAGTTTCAACTGACCTGAGCCCTAGGACCATGCCCCAGGACTACCTGACATGATGACTCCTTGCTGTCCCCAGTCCACCTGGCCATGCTGCTGCTCCAGTTTCAACTGTTCTGCCTTATTATTATTCGACCATGCTGGTCATTTATGAACATTTGAACATCTTGGCCATGTTCTGTTATAATCTCCACCCGGCACAGCCAGAAGAGGACTGGCCACCCCACATATGCTCTCTCTAATTCTCTCTTTCTTTCTCTCTCTCGTAGGACCTGAGCCCCAGGACCGTGCCCCAGGACTACCTGACATGATGACTCCTTGCTGTCCCCAGTCCACCTGACTGTGCTGCTGTTCCAGTTTCAACTGTTCTGCCTTATTATTATTCGACCATGCTGGTCATTTATGAACATTTGAACATCTTGGCCATGTTCTGTTATAATCTCCACCCGGCACAGCCAGAAGAGGACTGGCCACCCCACATAGCCTGGTTCCTCTCTAGGTTTCTTCCTAGGTTTTGGCCTTTCTAGGGAGTTTTTCCTAGCCACCGTGCTTCTACACCTGCATTGCTTGCTGTTTGGGGTTTTAGGCTGGGTTTCTGTACAGCACTTTGAGATATCAGCTGATGTACGAAGGGCTATATAAATACATTTGATTTGATTTGATTTGAGTTACACATGGAATAAACCAGCGTACAGTCAATAACACAATAGAAAAAAATAAGGTCTATATACAGTGTGTGCAAATGGCATGATGAGGTAGGCAATAAATAGGCCATAGTAGTAAAGTAATTGCAATTTAGCAGATTACCACTGGAGTGATAGATGGGCAGATGATGATGAGCAGATGATGTGCAAGTAGTGATACTGGTGTGCAAAAGAGCACAAAAGCAAATAAAAACAATATGGGGATGAGGTGGGTAGATTGGGTGGGATATTTACAGATGGACTATGTACAGCTGCAGCGTTCGGTTAGCTGATGTTTAGTGAGGAAAATGTACGTCTCCAACTTCAGCGATTTTTGCAATTCGTTCCAGTCACCTGCAGCAGAGAACTGGAAGGAAAGGCGGCAAAAGGAGGGGTTGGCTTTGGGGATGACCAGTGAGATATACCCGCTGGAGCGTGTGCTACTGGTGGGTGTTATCGTGACCAGTGAGCTGAGATAAGGCGGAGCTTTACCTAGCATAGACTTATAGATGACCTGGAGCCAGTGGGTCTGGCGATGAATATGTAGCGAGGGCCAGCCGACTAGAGTATACAGGTCTCAGTGGGATAAGGGTATAAGGGGCTTTGGTAACAAAACGGATGGCAATAATTTTGCACGCCCAATTTTTCAGTTTTTGATTTGTTAAAAAAGTTTGAAATATCCAATAAATGTCATTCCACTTCATGATTGTGTCCCACTTGTTGTTGATTCCTCACAAAAAAAATACAGTTTTATATCTTTATGTTTGAAGCCTGAAATGTGGCAAAAGGTCGCAATGTTCAAGGGGGCCGAATACTTTCGCAAGGCACTGTAGGTCTATAACAGTTTGGGTCTAGAGTGTCACCCCTTTGAGAGCTTTCCAATCTTTAGGGATCTCGGACGATACTGAAGGAGAGATTGAACAGACTGGTAATAGGGGTTGCAACAATGGTGGCGGATCATTTTAGAAAGAGAGGGTACAGATTGTCAAGCCCTGCTGATTTGTACAGATCCAGGTTTTGCAGCTCTTTCAGAACATCTGCTATCTGGAATTGGGTGAAGGAGAAGCTGGGGATTATTGGGTAAGTAGCTGCGGGGGGTGCGGAGCTGTTGGCCGGTGTTGGGGTAGCCAGGAGGAAAGCATGGCCAGCCGTAGAGAAATGCTTAAGAATATTTTTAATTATCATGGATTTATCAGTGGTGACCGTATTACCTAGCCTCAGTGCAGTGGGCAGATGGGAGGAGGTGCTATTGTTCTCCATGGACTTTACAGTGTCCCAAAACTTGGAGTTAGAGCTACAGGATACACATTTCTGTTTGAAGAAGCTAAACTTTGCTTTCATGACTGACTGCATGTATTGGTTCCTAACTTCCCTGAAAAGTTGCATATCGTGGGGACTATTCGATGCTTTTGCAGACTGCCACAGGATGTTTTTTTGCTGGTCGAGGGCAGTCAGGTCTGGAGTGAACCAAGGGCTATATCTGTTCTTAGTTCTACATTTTTTGAAAGGAATATTCTTATTTAAGATGGTGAGGAAATTACTTTAAAGAACGACCAGGCATCATCTACTGACGGGATGAGGTCAATATCCTTCCAGGGTACCCGGGCCAGGTCGATTAGAAAGGCCTGCTTGCAGAAGTGTTTTAGGGAGTGTTTGACAGTGATGAGGGGTGGTCGTTTGACCACGGAAAGGACATCAGGGTTGGCGGAGTGTGCTAAAGCAGTGAGTAAAACAAACTTAGGGAGGAGGCTTCTGATGTCAACATGCATGAGACCAAGGCTTTTTCGATTACAGAAGTTAACAAATGAGAGTGCCTGTGGACACGCAGGGCCTGGGTTAACCTCCACATCACCCGAGGAACAGAGGCGGAGTAGGATGAGGGTATGGCCTTGGCTATCAAAACTGGTCGTCTAGTGCGTTGGGGGTGGAGAATAAAAGGAGCAGATTTCTGGTCGTGGTAGAATAGATTCAGGGCATAATGTGCAGACAGGGGTATGGTGGGGTGCGGGTACAGTGGAGGTAAGCCCAGGCACTGAGTGATGATACGAGAGGTTGCATCTCTGGATGTGCTGGTTATATTGGGTGAGGTCACCGCATGTGTGGGGGGGTGGGACAAAGGAGGAATCTGAGAAATGTAGAGTGAGACTCGGGGCCCCACTGTAAACTAAAACAATGATAACTATTCTAAACAACAGTATACAAGGCATATTGACATTTGAGAGAGACATAAAGCGAGGCATAAAGCAATCACAGGTGTTGATTGGGAGAGCTAGTTGAGACAACAACAGGTAAAATGGCAATGAATGGGCAGAGAGGGTTGGTTAACCTGTTAATCCTACCCCCTACTTTTTCGAACATTCTGTTAAAAATCACGCAACATTTCAGCGCCCTAATACTCATGCCAGGAATATAGTATATGCATATGATTAGTATGTGTGGATAGAAAACACTCAGACGTTTATAAAACTGGTTAAATCACGGCTGTGACTATAACAGAATGTGCGTTTCATCGAAAAGCGCAGGAAAATCTGATCACTGAAAATGGAAATATATATCCATGCGCGACTTGAACCCATTGATAAAGGTGAACCACATTTAATGGGGCTGAGGTTGCAATACCTACAGCTTCCACATGTTGTCTAGAGTCTTGTCATTTGCCTAGGCTTTGTTTCTTGGTCAAACAGACGCAAGGCAACGCATTTCCTCCGGTCTCCGACCGGATATTTTGGTTGAGAATTACACGGACATTTTTTCCAGACGGACAGCTAAAGAATATACTTCGCCTCGTGATCAATTTGATCGCTTATTAACGTTTAATAATACCTAAAGTTGCATTACTAAAGTATCTCGAAGTGTTTTGTGAAAGTTTTATCGTCGACTTTTTTAATTTTAAAAAATGACGTTACGTTATAAGACGCTTTTTTCCCGTTTATCATACAGTCTTCATAGATCGATATCTAGGCTATACATGGACCGATTTAATAAAAAAAAAGACCCAATAGTGATTATGGGACATCGAGGAGTGCCAACAAAGAAGATGGTCATAGGTAATGAATGTTTTATATTTTATTTGTGCGGTTTGTGTAGCGACGACTATGCTAATTATTTTGTTTACGTCCCCTGCGGGTCTTTTGGGGTGTTACATGCTATCAGATAATAGCTTCTCATGCTTTCGCCGAAAAGCATTTAAAAAATCTGACTTGTTGCCTGGATTCACAACGAGTGTAGCTTTAATTCAATACCCTGCATGTGTATTTTAATGAACGTTTGAGTTTTAACTAGTACTATTAGCATTTAGCGTAGCGTATTTGTCTTTCCAGATGTCTAGATGGGACGCCTGCGTGCCAGGTAGGACCAAGAGGTTAACTACACACAGGGCCCGAGTTTGGGGCTAGGGCCGACATGTAAAAAGTAAAGTGGAGTATCGTGATAAATGAACAGTCCAGCAGGCATCAGCTATGTAGCCAAGTGATGATAGGGTCCAGTGAACAGCAATAGATGGAACAGGGAAGTCGATAGTCGTTGCTACACTGGCATGCGGGAGACACAGCGTTTAAAGTTAGCAGGCCGGGGTGAGTAGAAGCGTCTGCTCTGACGTCCACGTCTACTCTGAGTGAGGTGGGACAGGGCCAGTCGGCGATCTCCTCAACCTTTACGGGGTCCATTTGGATGGCTACGGTAGAGATAATGTGACCCACGAAGGAAACTTGGGATACATGGAACTCACACTTCTTTACCTCAACATATAGTTGGCTCTGCAGGAGGCGTCTCAGGACTTGGCGGACAAGCAGTATGTGTTCGGGAATGATTTTGGAGAAGTCCAGGATGTCATCGAGGTAAACAAAGATGAACAGATTCAACACATCGGTAAGAGTGTTATTGACCAGTGCTTGAAAGACTGCTGGTGAGTTCGATAATCCGAAGGGCATGAGTAAATACTCATAGTGACCACTAGGGATGTTAAAGACAGTTTTCCACTCATCTCCCTCCCTGATTCTCACCAGATTATAAGCATTGCGGAGGTCCAGTTTGGTGAAAAATTTGGCCCCTTGAGCCAACTCCAAGGTCGAGGACATCAGGGGTAGGGAGTAACAATTCTTGATCGTAATCCGGTTCAGCCCTCTGTAATCGATGCAAGGATGCAGGCCTCCATCCTTCTTACCCACGAAGAAGCCAGCACCAGCTGGGGATGTAGTGGGGCAAATGAAAGCTGCCTCCAGCGACTCCCGGGTGCAATTATCCATGACTGCTGTTTCAGGGGTCGAGAGGGAGTACAGACGGTCTCGGGGAGGTGTGGAACCGGGTAGGAGTTCTATGGCACAGTTGTATGGACGATGGTGGGGAAGAGTGGTGGCTTGCCTCTTACTGAAGGTCGCCCTGAGGTCGAAGTATGGGAGGGATAGCGAGAGGGATAGCGGGGAAGTCTTGGACTTTAATGGATGCAGGAGGAGCCGGCAAGGCTCTTGGTGGGGATCTTAGACATTTAGTCTGGCAGTCCTTGCCCCAGTCTAGTAGGTGTCCTGTAGACCAGGAGAATAGTGGGTTATGTAGCGCTAGCCAGGGGTACCCTAGAATGAGGGGGTTCTCGGGGACAGTGATCAAAAGAAAACTAAGAGTCTCTGAGTGGTTCACACCGACCCCCGGAGCCAATGGGCCATCCGTCGAGGGCTCGAATCTGCAGGGGATTTGTAATTCTCTGGCGAAGTCCTCTGACGAAGGCTTAAATCTGGTGCTGACGATTGTACCAGTGGATGATTGCGGGTAGTGACAGACGGTGACAGGGTAGCCGGGGGGTAACTGCACAGCTCGTCAGGGTCTCCCCTTGTCCTGGCGAGCCCTGGCGTTCCCCATCAGCTCTGGGCATATAGCACAGAGATGGCATAGACCTCCGCAGTAGAGGCATCAGCCTTCGTTCATGTACCTGTCATGTACCTGTGGGCTCAGACGTGTGTGTCCCAGCTGCATGTGTTTCTCAATGCTAGGGTCAGGGGGTTCCTGGAGTAGTGTCAAAAAGGAACTGTCTCACACGTTCTCGGAGGCGGTTGTCGATCCTGATTGCAAGCGTTATCAGGGACTTGAGGTCCTCTCCCTGTTCCCAAGAGGCCAGTTCATCCTTGATGGAGTAAGATTAACCCTGGTGGAAAGCGGTGACCAGGGCCTACGTATTCCACCAGTTTTCGGTGGAGATGGTGCGGAACTCAATGGCGAAGTCAGCCTCTGGTCTGGCCCCTTGGCGGATGTTGAACAGTCGGCTGGCCGCTTCTCGTCCGTCGACTAGCTGGTCAAAGACTCGTTGCAGCTCGGCAATGAAGGCTAATATGGAGCTACAGGATGGTGACTGCTGTTCCCACACCGCCGTTGCCCATGCCCAAGAGTAGAGAGATGATGTAGGCGATCATCGGACTGTAGCTCGAACACTTGTGAGGAACCCCTTGCATCCTCCCAGGTGGCCGTCATACCACTCGGGGGCAGGGATCTTGGGTTCCTGGTGCAGGTTCCCTGGAGGAACTACGGCAACGGCTATAGCACTGGGCAAGGTTGGACTGTGGTTGGAGGGAGTCGGCAAGTGCCTGGAGGGTCTCTGATACTTTGGAGAGTTGTTCTTTCTGCCTCTCCAGCAGTGCTCCTTGGTGGGTTACTACATTCTTGATCTGGGCCATGTTTAGGCAGAAGCTTGCTGTGACGTGGTAAGGTTGGACCCAGGTGCAGAGAAGAGACAGACGAGGAATCAGTGGTTAATGTCTCTAGGACGGTCTCTGCCCTCTGGTGACAGGTGGAACCATGACACTCTTTTCTCTTCCAATTGCCTTACTCTCTCTCCCTGTTCTATTGGTAGACAACAGCTCCCCCTGTCCCCAAGTATGTGTAAAATGAGGGCAGAGTAAAAAGGCTTCCCCAGTTTTGATCAACATTTCCAAACCCCAACCGGGTGATTATCTAAGCCACATACCGACACTTACAACTATACCAGTCATGTTGGTCACAACAGGGTGAATTTTGCAACTAGATAGATAGCAGTTCATTTTGATCAGTTTCAACAAGGCTTTTGCCAGGTTATGCCCAGTCTACTCAGATGAAGTGATACATACAGTACACAGTTTAAATGCATGAAAAATATAGGTCAGTTTAATGTTTTTGAGGGAAAGAGGAAGGAAGAGTGGGAATAAACCATCTGCTTTTAGAACAGACCGATTCAAGGACTACTAAAAGGATGACATTTTATCAGAATAGCAAAGCCCATGGGTAGTGCCTGCCGTGTTGTCGCCCATTTCAAGAAGTTGATGTCATCGTTTTGCTGAATACACTCCACAGTAACCAATTCTTCTTGCTCAACTCCTCCATGCCTCCCCAGCAAACCGGGAATATTCCCAGAACATTAGCTAAGATTCCCATGAATGTTTAGTTACGGTTTTATCTAACATTAGGATGAGAACATCCCCCCCCCCCTCCAAAATGGTTTTGGTTTTAAATGAAATATCCTTGGAATGTTCTCCTAACATTCACTAAAATATTGTGCACAACATCTGTAACAACCCACACATAACATTCCCCAAAATATCTCATTAGGTTTCCAGTTAATGTAATACATAGGTTGGTGGCACCTTAATTGGGGAGGACAGGATCGTGGTAATGGCTGAAGTGGAATGGTATCATATACACGAAACACGTGGTTCCCATGCGTTTGATGCCATTCCATTCACTCCTTTCCAGACATTATCAGCTGTCCTCACCTCAGCTACCTCCACTAATGTAATAACACAATGTACCAGTACAATTTTCCTAGCAAACCCATAATGACAAAGCAAAAATTGATTTTTAGAAATTTGATTGACCATCGGGTACTTGGTCACCTCCCTGATGGAGGAATGATGGAGGCCACTGTTTTTGGTGGGGACCTTCAATGCTGCAGATATTTTTTGATTCCCCAGATCTGATCCTTGACAAAATCCTGTCTCGTAGCTAATCACGAGAGAGGAAGATTATGTGGAGATATTGAAGCAACATCTCAAGACATCAAGTCAGGAAGGTAAAGCTTGGTCGCAAATGGTTCTTCCAAATGGACAATAGCCCCAAGCATACTTCCAAAGTTGTGACAAAATGGCTTAAGGACAACAAAGTCAAGGTATTGGAGTGGCCATCACAAAGCCCTGACCTCAATCAAATAAAAAATTTGTTAGCAGAACTGAAAAAGCGTGTGCGAGCATGGAGGCCTACAAACCTGACTCAGTTACACCAGCTCTGTCAGGAGGAATGGGCCAAAATGCACCCAACTTATTGCGGGAAGCTTGTGGAAGGATACCCAAAACATTTGACCCAAGTTAAACAATTTAAAGGCAATGCTACCAAATACTAATTGAGTGTCTGTAAACTTCTGACCCACTGGGAATGTGATGAAAGAAAAGATGAAATAATTCTCTACTATTATTCTGACATTAAAATAAAGTGGTGATCGTAACTAACCTAAGACAGGGAATGTTTACTAGGATTAAATGTCAGGAATTGTGAAAAACTGAGTTTAAATGTATTTGGCTAAAGTTCATGTAAACTTCCGACTTCAACTGTACATGTGGCCTTTAAGGCCAGATCATTTTTCATTTTTCAAGATGTTCAAACGTCCATAGATGACCAGCAGGGATAGATAATAACCATGATGCCTGTAGAGGGTGCAACACAAGATTCAACATCAGTTGGCTTTTCATAGTCAGGGATTCAAAGTCAGCTCGTTAAATTTCTGCCGATAGAGCTGCCACGGTAAACTAAGTGCCGTTATTGTGAAAAGGAAATGTCAAGGAGCAACAACGGCTCAGCCGCAAAGTGGTAGGCCATACAAGCTCACAGAACGGGACAGCCGAGTGCTGACGCATAAAAATCATAGGTCCTCGGTTGCAACACTTTTTTTGTATTTGCCATGGTAAAGTAGGACAGGGGGTGTCTTGTAAAAGCACTAGTTCGTTTACCTTGTGTATAGATGCTTAGTTGATCATTTAAAGAGGAATTTCAGGATTACTCAACACAGTGAGTAAGCATCTTCTGCAATGTGGGATTATGGTTACTGTGGTCTTTGGCTGGGTCGTGTTCAATAGTTACCAAACGGACTGAAACAGGGAGGGATTAACTGAACTTGCCCAATAAGAAACTCGTTTAGATTTCTGTGGTAAAATGTTATGCTACGATGTGCCCTAATGAATATGGCCCTGTGTCTCAACAGTGTTAATTTCGAGAACTACATATCAATGTCATGTGATCATGACATTCACGAGCCATATTTTTTTACGACAAAATTCAAAGCCAGTCAAGGCAGGACGTCACTGTAAACAATGATACTGGTAACCTATTACTCTCACAGTGCTGAAGGTCAATTAACTTGTATTCAACTTTGTGTATAAGTGAAAATGATAGAAATCTGAAAGATATCAGCATAAATTAACATACATTTGACATGATTCTTTATTATAAAAAGACATTATGTACATTGTATCGATTGGATGCCAGGGGAGTAAAACACCGATATAGCTAACCATAGAGATCAAAATGAAAGACAAACTACATTCAAATGAATGATGGATGCAACCATGGTTTAACATTACTATTTGGTCACCAACTCAGGAGTACGCCGAAACTGGCATGTCTATGCCAGGGTGATGAAACTAAGAAGTTGGGTTCGGCCCCGAGTGACTGGTGGAATAGAATCCATGGAGAAGGCGGTGGTGGGTTGCCGTGCAGTGGACACCATTAGGGGTCTATAAGGCTGAGATGGCCTTGGCTGCCACCCTCCTCCCCAGGGGCAGAGTCAAGTCTGTGATTCCCAAGACCACCCTGGGCTTGGCCAGCGCAGGAAGTTTCACCAGCTCCGAGACCTGGGGAAGGAGACACACACACACGTGAACAGCTGTGTCATTCTCCACATTCTTCACCACCACTCTAAAACCCATCATGGCAGTAATCTAACTTGTATTACGTAAATATCTCATGCTGGAGGTCTCATGCACAATTACTATCAAAGTTGTTAATCACCAACTGCTATCACATGGATAACCCTAGCTTCCCTCTCACTACGGTCACGACCCCTCCTCTGCAGTGCAGGGGCGGTTCTTCCTGCAGGCAAAGGGTCGCTAGTGATTTGGAGTCAACTGGACTCAGGGTATTTAAACTGCTTAACGAATCACTCGTCTCTCTCTGCTCCTCCAGGTATGATCCTATTTGTTTGTTCCTTTGTAGTTTTACTTAGTTTTCACTCAGTCATATTCACACACACACACTCACGCATCCATCCATGCACTTTACATACACCTTACATTATGATACTTTCACACCTCATTCCCTTTTCTTTGTTTAAAGTGAATAGTTTTGGCTTACAATAAAGAACCTTTTTGATTGGCCTATACCGGTTGTTCGTGTCCCCTCATTTTTGCTACAGGCTATGAGCCCGCCTGTGACACGACTCACCATGGTGAAAGGCATAAACTGCAGAATGCTTCCACGGCTGCCCTGCTCCAGACACTCCACACACTCCTCCATGAAGCTCTGCACGAACTGGGTGTGTGGCCCTGCCGTCTTGGAGCCCAGGATGGATGAGATCAGCAGGAAGAGGTTGGCTTCAGAGGAAAAGAGCATGGCAGATGTAAGAGAGGTCAATTAGAGACAAGGAGACAGATTTATCAAGCATTTTTGAAATTAGACAGAAGTTAGAATTAAAATCGTAAAATGATCATTATGAGAAGCAATACAACAAAGGCACAACTGTCAATTGCTTAGTAACAGAACATGCCTTGGTAAGCCATAATGGTAAACCATGATGCCTGCGAGGTGCTAAAGGTTTAAGACAGGTGCGTGGTTCTAACCTAGGACGCGGTTGAGAGGGTCCCTCATGTTGACCGTGTGGAGCTGGGAGGCCGACAGGGAGGTGGACATGGACCGGTCACCTAACACAACCACAGGAGACAAGGTAAAGATCAAAGGTCATTATAGTGACAATCAATAGGAAAGGAGAAGGGGAAAAGGTCTTCAATAGCAAAGACAAGAGAGTAGGGGGTTATAGGCAGCCAAGGTTAAAGACCCCATAGGGAAGTTTTGTCAATACATGTCACTGCTCTGATAACTTCCTTATTCAAAGACTCTCCTTATGTCTCAAATCCATAACATCCTGCTCTACGTTGGCACTGGTCCACTTCCCTTAACTTCTTGGATATAGGGGGCGCTATTTAAATTTTTGGATGAAAAACGTTCTCGTTTTAAACAAGATATTTTGTCATGAAAAGATGCTCGACCTATGCATATAATTGACAGCTTTGGAAAGAAAACACTGATGTTTCCAAAACTGCAAGGATATTGTCTGTGAGTGCCACAGAACTGATGTTACAGAAAAAACCCAGATAAAAATAAAATCAGGAAGTGCCGCATTTTTTGAAACCGCCTCATGGCAATGACTCCTTATATGGCTGTGGAGGAGCTAGGAGTCAGCTTACCGTTTCCACATATTCCCCAAGGTGTCTGCAGGATTGTGACTTATTTGTAGGCATATCATTGGAAGATTGACCATAAGACACTACATCTACCAGGTGGTCGCTTGGTGTCCTCCGTCGCAATTATTGCGTCATCTCCAGCTGCAGTATATTTCCGTTTGCCTCGGATGAGAAACCGCCTGCCAGGAATGATTTTTCATCGAATAGAATTGTGAAAAACACCTTAAGGATGATTCTAAACAACGTTTGCCATGTTTCTGTCGATATTATGGAGCTAATTTGGAAAAAAGTTTGGCGTTGTGTTGACTGAATTTTAGTTTTTTTTTCTTAGCCAAACGTGATGAACAAAACGGAGCTATTTCTTTTACACAAATAATCTTTTTGGAAAAAATGAACATTTGCTATCTAACAGAGTCTCGTCATTGAAAACATCCGAAGTTCTTCAAAGGTAAATTATTTTATTTGAATGCTTTTCTTGTTTTTGTGAAAATGTTGTCTGCTGAATGCTAGGCTTAATGCTATGCTATGCTAGGCTATCAATACTCTTACACAAATGCTTGTGTAGCTTTGGTTAAAGCATATTTTGAAAATCTGAGATGACAGTGTTGTTAACAAAAGGCTAAGCTTGTGTTTCAATATATTTATTTCATTTGCGATTTTCATGAATAGGAAACGTTGCGTTATTGTAATGAGCTCGAGGCTATGATTACGCTCCCGGATACGGGATTGCTCGACGCTAGAGGTTAATGGATTTCAAAGGAAAGGGCCGGTGTCAGAAAAGGAGGGTGTAAAAGGGCCAGTGTCAGAAAAGGAGGGTGTAAAAGGGCCAGTGTCAGAAAAGGAGGGTGTAAAAGGACCGGTGTCAGAAAAGAAGGGTGTAAAAGGACCAGTGTCAGAAAAGGAGGGTGTAAAAGGGCCAGTGTCAGAAAAGGAGGGTGTAAAAGGGCCAGTGTCAGAAAAGGAGGGTGTAAAAGGGCCAGTGTCAGAAAAGGAGGGTGTAAAAGGGCCGGTGTCAGAAAAGGAGGGTGTAAAAGGACCGGTGTCAGAAAAGGAGGGTGTAAAAGGACCAGTGTCAGAAAAGGAGGGTGTAAAAGGACCAGTGTCAGAAAAGGAGGGTGTAAAAGGGCCAGTGTCAGAAAAGGAGGGTGTAAAAGGACCGGTGTCAGAAAAGGAGGGTGTAAAAGGACCGGTGTCAGAAAAGGAGGGTGTAAAAGGGCCGGTGTCAGAAAAGGAGGGTGTAAAAGGACCGGTGTCAGAAAAGGAGGGTGTAAAAGGACCAGTGTCAGAAAAGGAGGGTGTAAAAGGACCGGTGTCAGAAAAGGAGGGTGTAAAAGGACCAGTGTCAGAAAAGGAGGGTGTAAAAGGACCGGTGTCAGAAAAGAAGGGTGTAAAAGGACCGGTGTCAGAAAAGAAGGGTGTAAAAGGACAGGTGTCAGAAAAGAAGGGTGTAAAACGACAGGTGTCAGAAAAGAAAGGAAGAAGGACTGGGGGAGGGGAAATGGTGATACCTAGTCAGTTGTACAACTGAATGCCTTCAACTAAAATGTGTCTTCAGCATTTAACCCTCTGAATCAGAGATATGCGGGGGCTGCATTAAGCGACATCCTCGTCTTCGGCGCCCAGGGAACAGTGGGTTAACTGCCTTGCTCAGGGGTAGAACGACTGATTTTTACCTTTTCAGCTCAGGGAGTCGATCCAGCAACCTTTTGGTTATGGCCCAATGCTCTAACCACTAGGCTACCTGCCGCCCTGGTGTAGGAAACGATGGGTAAAAAGGACTGCGTCTAAGGACACTCCTTCCTATTTCAGGGAAATGGCAGAGGAAGACAAATGTCTAAATAACTGTTTTCCATCCACTACATCTCACTTCACTTAGTGTGTGTTTGCCCAAAATGTCCCTCTTCACCCCCTTTTTGCACATTGGGTTTCTACCAGACACTAATTAGTTTAATTACACGAGTGGCGTTTTTACTAATGCCCCTATCACCCTAGTGACATGAATTGTTTCAAAGTAACAAAAGCCTTGATGAACCATGAGCCATGCAAGCGTCATCTTGCTGACAAAGTGAGGTTCCGAAGACAGTATTTCATAAGTCTTACACTGCTTGGAAGGCTCAGGCACAAGCTCATTTGCCTGTCATTTGGTTGAGAGAACTTGCTATTCACGGGGGTTCAAAACCTTACTCAGTTTTAACCTTCATAGAATCTGGGTGGAGGCATTCATCCCGAGGCAATTGGGATGTCACATGAAAAGATTGTATATTCACAACGTCACAGTAAAAAGCCACGTAAAAAAAAAAATACTTGAAACTTGAGCTCTCCTGCAGTGAGCAGAATATAACAATAATACTATCAACTATTATCATTATATGCAGGGCTGCATTCAGCAGACACAACGTTGTGGAACATTTCAGACAGAAATATATGATGCTGGGAACAAACGTGTCTCTGACTAGAATAAGGAAGCATATGAGCTCTATTCATAACATTTTTACTTACAACGTTTGTCCACTGAACCTGCCGCTGCCACTTTCTTTGACACCAGAAAACAGCAAACTGACCTGGACTAGAAAGGACCACCGGCTCGTCCTCGTTGGAGCTGAGCAGACGCATGAGCTTTGAGGGCTGCGTATCGTCTAGAGGGAACAAGCTACTGTAGTCCTGGGGTCAACAAGAGGCATGTTAGACTACATTGTTGTAGTTCATTAAACACACTTTAAATAAATTGTGTTTTGATTTTTGCCTGTGTTGTTACCTCGATATCCTCCCGTTGCCTCTTGCGTTGTCGAGCTGAGGCCTGGCCTTTGTGGTGAGTGGAGAAGGAACTGAGAGCACACCATACAGACAGCCTGGAGAACAAGAGGACAAGACTGTCAACAATGGAACACTGCCAAAACCAACAGTAAAGATGCAGAGATGAGGAATATATTTGTTAAAATAAGATTCCGGAAAAGATAACCAATTTATTCAGTAATTTATTTACATATATACTGTACAGGGAAGATACATAACTAGGGCCTGCTTCACAGGCAAAGATTAAGCCTAGTCCTGGGGCCGTATCCACAAAGCATCTCAGAAAAGGTCCTAGGAATTCTGTTAAAATCTGTTTTAAGACCATAACAAAAACTCCCAGCTCAGAGTAGGTTTAATTTCAGTCAAAATTGTGGAGGTTGGAATAACACTGAAAAATCTGGATAATGCCCTTTTTAGTGTAAAAGCTGTTAGAAAAGACAGCCTGAAATTTGCGCCAGTTTGGTGGGATTAAATTGACCTGTTTTGGTGACATCACCAGGCGGTAAATTAGATAATAAGCCAATAAGAAAGAGAGTTCCAAACCTCTGCCCATAACAGTTCCCTTCCTCACTCAGACCACTCCCATACAGTCCTATCTGAAATCTTGCTTTGTGACTTTGACCATTTTCATTTAATATAATAATAATAATATATATATGCCATTTATCAGACGCTTTTATCCAAAGCGACTTACAGTCATGTGTGCATACATTCTACGTATGGGTGGTCCCGGGGATCGAACCCACTACCCTGGCGTTACAAGCGCCAAGCTCTACCAACTGAGCTACAGAAGGACCATTTAAAACAATCAATCACAGTAAGGTACTTAAAAAGGGAGTGTAGCACCCATTTCTCAATGCCAGAAACACATAATAGTAACTTAGAGCACCGCAAGAAAACATTCTCAAATTACAATCAATTGTTCTATATCATAATGATGTTCCAAAAAGTTGGGTTTGAGATTTTCCAGCTTCGGAAACAATCCAACACCCCGCCGACAGCATCACACAATGAAATAAATAATAATAAGAATATATATTATTATATTATTATTATTATAAGTATTAAAAAGCAGGATACATGTGAGAATGAGGCAGGCGAATTGGGCGTCTACTCATCAAGCATCCCAAACAGTCAGAAGCACCAGCAGAGACCCGAGCATTATCATGGCCTTCAGTGAGCATGGAAGTGAAGCGGGTAAATGAAAGAGCTAGCTTGCTATCTCTATGCTAACTTTAGCTAGCTATAGCGCATTTAGCTCATGTCTTCCTTCTAAATAACACTGATTAAAAAAACTCAAATGTAAGCATGACTGCTAACTGCTGATGCTGTCATTACTATAGATATGCTTGTACAATGAGAAAGAGTAGTTTTGACCGCGATGGAGGTCACTAGGCAGGTTTCCATTGACCCAGGTTTATTCAACCAAAGCAATGGCGCAAAAAAAACAAAAAAATCATTCCGACGTGTAATGGAATCGGCAGATATAGGAGAAATGTTCTAAAGATCGTCAAAATTTGTAGGGTGGATTTTTCTGCTGTCCGACTTTATGGGCGACAAGTGATGGTGGAAACTGTTTTTCCAAATAAATCATTATTGCCTAATCATTTTGAAGAAACGTGGGGCACGTGATATCACCGTGTAACTAGAAAGCTCCACTCCACAATTATTTCAAGAGGCCTGTCTTGCAAAATAAAAAATATTAAACTATAAAAAAACAAGGTTTCGCTGCAGGACAAGAGTTTTCCTGACTTTCAAGAATGCCTGAATTGCTTTGGTTTTGCTACTATTACTGTATAGGGCAAGTTTTGCTGTAATTCAGCCATTCTGTGGCTCAGAAGTTTTATATACAGCCCACCAAGTGTGGGCTAAACTGAAATGCCACACTTCAGCCATGGATCCGATTACGGATCTGGTGGCATTTCAGAGAAGCTTATGGTGAAAAATTGCAAGATTATGTTAATAATTTTATTGATTGTTTTATGCAACAGAATAGAGGATTCTTATAACTGTTGTGTCTCTGGGAGATAACACTGACAGGAGATTTACAATGTCTTTTGGGTGATAAAACCTAGATATCACATTCCAGAGCATGAGTTAATGTTTCTGTTCTATATGGTACCAGGGAGACATGACCCCAGAGCCAGACCTGTACAATGAAAGATAACTGAATTCTAAGTATCTGTCATACAAATCTTAACCTTGTGACCCATTCTACACATCTGTTGTTCGTCATGTAGGTTGAAAGGATACCTTTGTACTTTTGTCTCGGGGCTCTCAATGAATCACCTGAGCGTGAATCGTCAAACAGCCATCATTATCGTAGAGCACTCAATTGATGTGTTGTATTGACCTGCTTCCTTATTAACACGTGATTAAAGATTTAGTTTAAGTACAACTCTGACTTGTGATAAGTTTGTCTCTCATTTGATAATTTCTTTACGAGAAACCACAAGCTCCATAGCCATGCTTTCTTTGGAGGGGTGCATTGTATATTTTGCTCAATGGGAAAGTTTATTTTGGGATCAATGTTGTCATAGTAGCTTCTTTAACAAGAAGCAACTAACATTATCTTGCTATAGTTAGCTATCCTCTTCCACCATTTCTGAATTAATTAATGGCTATTTCTTTCTAGCTGGCGAAATGAGCTTGATTTTGTTTGTGTACTGCCATATGTCAATAACATAGCAAAGTTTGTCACTGGTATAGGCTATTAAATATGCTAAATCTAGCCAGCTAGATGGTGATAGCCGCAAGCTAAAACCGGGGAGAGAATCGACTTTGTTTCATCTGCTGCTGGCTTGCTAATGTTCACTCAAATACTTATTTCTTTTAAACTTACTTCCACATGTAATTGATTAAAATCGATTTATATTCTATAAAGATTGTTAATATGTTGTGAATATTGTAGAAAAATCCTCAGACGTTTTCCATACTAGAAAGCTAAGGGGCACTTACAGTTGACCATGTACAGTAGGCTATATGTAACAGTATAATTTTACGTCCGTCCCCTCGCCCATACCCGGGCGCGAACCAGGGACCTTCTGCACACAACGACAACAGTCACCCTCGAAGCATCGTTACCCATCGCTCCACAAAAGCCGCGGCCCTTGCAGAGCAAGGGGAATTACTACTTCAAGGTCTCAGAGAAAGTGACGTAACCGATTGAAACGCTATTTAGCGCACACCGCTAACTAAGCTAGCCGTTTCACATCCGTTACATATACAGGCAATATGTTCCTCCACTGTGAGTCAGATATTACGATCTTGCGTTCAGGGCTTTCTGGCAGTCAGTTATTTTTTAATTTATATGCGGGAGCATAAATTGTACAATTATAAACAAATACTTCAAGTTATAATATCACTGTTATATCAACACACTCGTCATTCCCGTTTAACCACTAAATCGCTTTGGCACAGTAGGCGTCAAGTCACAAATGTTGCATAAAACATTCGAAAGGTATATCATTTTCATCGAACACAATCAACGTTAACATAGGCCCTAGATACCTTCAATTGCTTAATTTATTGGAATGTCCAATTTAGGCATCTTTTTGAAATACCAAGATGTAGGTTAATTAAAGAAAATAACGTGAATATTTATTAGCATAGTGGTTATAAGTCTATATAGGCACCTCATTTGAAATTATCAAAAGCGCTGAATGTAGGTCTAGATTTATTTATCTAGGCAAGTCAGTTAAGAACAAATTATTATTTACAATGACGGCCTACCCTGGTTAAACCCGGACGATGCTGGGCCAATTATGCACCGCCCTATGGCACTCACAATCACGTCCGGATGTGATACTGCCTGGATTCGAATCAGGGACTGTAGTGACGCCTCTCGCACTAAGATGCAGTGCCTTAGACCGCTGCGCCACTCGGGAGACCCAATTTATGGATTGATCATATAGAAATATCAAAACAGTCATTCAACAACTCCAAAGCAGACTGCATGTGGCACAGGAGACACTTAACCACTGCCCTTTATCATTAATTAACAAGTTACCTGGTGGTAACACTTAAGTGGTTAGGACAGCTCATGAGGTCTAAAAAGCATGCTCAATGGGGAATCTCAATTGAAAGTGATTTTTTTGTTCAGGACTAGGCTTAAATCTGTGTTCTGGAAACTGGCCCCTACAGTCACCTATTAAGCGAGGTAGCTAGCTAGCACACGGCACAGACATCACATAGTCACCGAGAGACTACACTAGGAGGACTGTCTTACTTGGCCAAGGCCTTGCCGGGCGGGTCTGCCAGGCTGTGCCAGTGGGCTGAGTCTGTGAGCAGGTTGGGCAGGATGTGGCCCAGCAGGGTGAGAGTGATCTGCTGGGTGTCCAGGCAGAAGATGCTGTAGAGCAGTTCCACCACCCGGTTGGCCCACTCCTGGCGAGTCTCCTTCAGCAGCTCCTGAGCCACACATAGAAATTAAGAATGGATTAATACACACCCTATACCCTCCATACTCAGCTGGCGGGCTGGATCTGGACTCGGTCGGGCTTCGACCCCTGGGATCATACAAACACACATAAGACATGGAAGAATGTATATAATTGCAGGAAATAAAGTTTTAAAAAACAGCAAAACAAATCTCTGCCCATGCGAAATGTGTAGAATTGTGGGAAATTAGCTTGAAAACGGCAAAATTCTCTGCGCCAACAAGAGGGGTGTGAACAGTTTGGGGTCACATGGGTTGCGAGGTGGGGGTTTGTTATTAGGCCGATAAATTTTATTATCCATCCGGACCTTTGCCACCTAGGAAATGTGTGTGACCGGACCTTCTCAAATAGTAGTCGAGTACCCCTGCCCTATATAGTTAGAGTAAATGCTCACATACACACAACTTGAATATTCAAAAATCACTATTGAGTGGTCAGATTTTTGGGGGGAAAAAGTGCAGCTGATTTTTAAGTAAAAGTTGTCTAAATTTAAAAAAACATATCCATGTGACTTTTGTTACATGCAAGGATATACAATCACATTGCAAATTGTTTTAAAATGAAAACACATTGAAATTTAGTTATTTGAGATTGAGTAAGTGCAGCTTTAGACAACACGTGGCTTTGTTTACAATAAGGCTGCATCTTTTGGTGGTTTTAGTGTGCACCGCGTGATTGTCATTTTCTAGTTAATTTTCTCTCTCTCCTGTTGCATTTTACATGAAAAGGCAAATGTACTTTGGTAGCGCGTATTTATCCCTCTCAGGCCTGACACACAACTGTTTGCATTTTCCCCAATTCAAATAGACCGGTTATCTGACACAAATCCAAATTCAGCAAACCAATTATAGTACAGTATGAGGATACACAGAAACTGCTGCACCAATAGAAATCCCCGATCGCGCATGTATGCGATGTTATGGCCACATTAGCTAGCTAAGCTCATGCACAGAAAAACGTCATCAGGTATACCGGTCTGTCGCGCGAAACTGCGCATGTGCAGGGCATTGAATCAAGGCACCTCTTCAATATAAAGCTGTTTTTGATGAAAATGAAAACGTCTGTTACAACCTTGTGACAATGACAATTTCAGCTAATTGAGATATTGTCTCGAATCTAGGTTTTGCATTTAGGCTGAGAAAATTAACATCTAAGGAAAACGTTTCACATTCCAAACCCAGGTCTGGTCGGACGAGGATGCTTCGCATGCGTTCCCAGGAGTCTCAAAGTCGCGCCACTGGGTTTAGAAACTGTGGCCAACATTTTATTCATACGCTGTCGACTGAAATGCAACGCTATAGGCTTGCTAGCACTGGCAGCCACCCAAAAGTCATTTAGTTAACCAAAACAGGAACATAGCAAAATGAGGCAAGAACACATGGCGTACAAAACGATTATTTTCAGACAGTGCGACATGACGTTAAAAGGTTTTTTTATCATGGCGAACATCGGCTTCATCTTACACAGCAACGCTATCCCGTGCTTCTTTATTACGAGGGGACGCTCGATTTCAGAACCCTGGACAGCGGTTGATGTACACAACATTAACAGCCTTAAACTAAGCTTACAGAGAGAAAAATCCCATCTGTCCTTTAAAATCAACAAAGAAACGACTGAAACAACTTGATTTTTTAAAATCGACTTGAAATCAGTAAGTAAAATCACAACCAAGACATCTTAAAATCAAATCAATAAACACAAACCTATCGTCAATGCACAATGCAGTTGAATCTGGGAAAATGTAGTCTGCCTATACATTTCATTTAGCAAAAATGTACCATTTAGTTTTCCACAGGCATTATTGACGCTTATGATGAGAGCTAAGTTCCTAGAGAGAATCTACTCAAACGGTCTCCTGATCACTACCCATTCACCATGGGAAATATGTATTCTCTCTCGCCCAGCTATCAGAAGGCGGCTGGAGATGGGCCCGCAATGTTGGACAACGACAACAGTTCAGAACAGCAGGAACGCCAAAGACAAGAACCTGAAGCATCGCTCGCTCATCAACATAAAGCGAAAGAAGGGCTCCAAGAAGGCACAGCCTAACGGGAACAACCAGAACAATGTGACCCACCTCAACAATGAGAACCTTGGGAAGTCCAAGTCCCGCACCAATCTGTACACACACAACCAGGACCAGAACACCCCAGACCTGGGACAGGAGCTCTGACAATGCCTCCTAGCCGGACAAGAACACCCCCCTGACACACCCAAGAGGGTGATGGTCCAGGCCTTCACCGGCAAGCTGCTGCGCTTCCTGTTCCTAACGACATAGGGCTCTGGCTGCAGAGCATGGACCGCTTCCTTCTCCATCACGATTGGGGGAATCAGAGCATCCTCACCCCCAGCCAACGTGGTGTTTGTCTACATGCTTTGCCGCAAGGTGGTCTTCGCCGAGGCAGCCACCGAGCACCAGCTGGAGGCCATGGTGATCATCTGCCTCTATCTGACCTGCTCCTACAAGACCTCCCCACTCAGACCCTTCCTGGTGGAGAGGTCCAGGGATATCTTCTGGGAGCGCTGCCTGTCCGTCATCAACCTATCGAGTGCCAACATGCTCGAGATGAGCACGGACCTGCATTATTTCTTTCAGCTGAAGAACAAGAGCCAGAAAGAAGATGAGCTGCTTACTCAACGTTAGCTCATCTGATGTTGTAACGTTAGCTACCGTTAACATTAGCTGTCTGACTATTAGCCAGCTAATTTTCACACCATAAACTCAATTATTTAAATCAGTTAAGTTGGCAAATGTTGCTCAACATTTCTCTGGCTAGCTAATGGAGAATTCGATCCAGCTAGCAAGATACTTAACAATGCTAACAATACTTGTTCCACCACACTTTCTCCCTCACCTCGAACTTTACAAATGCCAGTTTTCAGTTACAGCTTATGAAGTACACCTCATCACCTTGTCAACCCCGTCTCCGTGGTCAGGCTTCTCACCTAACGTTACCTCTTTAACTAGCAAGCTGTCTCTTCAGTTGCGTGCTGATGCTGTAACTAGCAAGCAGTCTCCTCAGTTGCGTGCTGATGCTGTAACTAGCAAGCCGTCTCCTCAGTTGCGTGCTGATGCTGTAACTAGCAAGCCGTCTCCTCAGTTGCGTGCTGATGCTGTAACTAGCAAGCCGTCTCCTCAGTTGCGTGCTGATGCTGTAACTAGCAAGCCGTCTCCTCAGTTGCGTGCTGATGCTGTAACTAGCAAGCCGTCTCTTCAGTTGCGTGCTGATGCTGTAACTAGCAAGCCGTCTCTTCAGTTGCGTGCTGATGCTGTAACTAGCAAGCCGTCTCTTCAGTTGCGTGCTGATGCTGTAACTAGCAAGCCGTCTCCTCAGTTGCGTGCTGATGCTGTAACTAGCAAGCTGTCTCTTCTCAGTTGCGTGCTGATGCTGTAACTAGCAAGCTGTCTCTTCTCAGTTGCGTGCTGATGCTGTAACTAGCAAGCTGTCTATTCTCAGTTGCGTGCTGATGCTGTAACTAGCAAGCTGTCTTCTCAGTTGCGTGCTGATGCTGTAACTAGCAAGCTGTCTCTTCTCAGTTGCGTGCTGATGCTGTAACTAGCAAGCTGTCTCTTCTCAGTTGCGTGCTGATGCTGTAACTAGCAAGCTGTCTCTTCAGTTGTGTGCTGTGCTGCATTCTGTTATTTGAATGATTGGCTGAACCTTGGATACAGCCAGTATTACTCCCAATGTGCATCACTACACTTACAGCCAGTAGTGATCCAAAGCCCCCCCCCTAAACGTCTCATCGGATCTACATGAATCACGTATGTCACCTATTTTGGATTCAAAACGGCAAATTTTGCAGAAAGGTGACTAGTTTGCATCCCTGTTCTTTCCATTTGATATGTAAATTAAGTGCATCTGCATTAGTCAAAACTAGTTTAGCTATGCTTGATAATAGGCTATTTGATTACCAGGGAATTACTTTATACCTTTGTCAAAGTAGAAAAAAAGATGTCTAATTCATATTGTGCTATAAGACATATAAGCATAACAATGTTTAACTAGTGCTTCATCTTTGATAAATCTTGTAGGCGTGAAAACGCATCAAAAGAAATCGTAGCCCATTGTCACCTTGCAAGGTTTCCAAAAGACCAAAGTACAGTAACTCCACTGTTGTACAGGTCAACCGCCCTTTTACCCGCACCCCATCTCATAACATTCACTAACCTTGACCAGGTTGTTGGTGAACCAGAACACCCCTCCTGTGTGCAGCAGGCTCTCAAAGAGGTGTAGCGCGCCGCTGTCAACCCAGCCCTTCCACAGCACCGAGCGGAATTGCTTGCGGAGGGCCTCATGGATGGGCTCCTTGGCCGAGAGCAGGTTGCGGTAGGGGATGGGCTCCTGGCCCTCCATGGGCGGCCGCAGGGCCAGGCCTGTCTGCTGGAACACATCAGCACACATGTTCTCCAGGATGGAACTCATGATCACCACCCTGGGGGAGGGAGGGAGAGATGAAGGGTTAAATGAGCTTGTGTGATTTTCAGTCTGGTTGCTATACATTGGTGGTGAATTATGAGAGTTGCCTGGTTATAATGTGAAATGGGTTGAACACTAAGGTGATACAAATCATTCAATCCGTTCCCGTCATCATCGGCTGACCCCCTTTTAAAACGTCAGTGTTAGCTAGAATTTGTCTGGTTGATTAGACATCTGCTCAGTGGCTAAATAATCAGGCTAATTCTTTGGTTGTTCAAAAACATTGTCCAGTGGCAGTGCATGTGTAGAGTGAGCTGTGTGCGTGTCAGGCCTCGGTTCAAATACTATTTCAAATATATCAATTACTTTCACATACTTTTCAAAGTATTGTGATGTTATATTTGAAAAGACAAGTAGTTGAATATGGGAATGCATTTGGAAACACACGTGGACAGTACTGGCATGTATTTGAAAATACTCAAATGCACTCCCATATATTTAACAAAGGTTTTGAAAATAGTATTTGAAATAAGTATTTGAAAATACTTTCAAATAGTAGGCTATTTATAGGACATTTGAAAATACATCCAATAGAAGTGGTTGATTCAGGCCACATAAGATAGTATTTAAATAAAAAAAATAGTATTTAAATAACAAATAATAAAATACATGTACAGTGGCTTTGGAAAGTATTCAGACCCCTCGACTTTTACACATTTTGTTACGTTACAGCCTTATTCTAAAATTGATTCAATTGTCCCCCCCCCCCCTTAACAATCTACACACAACAGCCCTTAATGATAAAGCAAGACAACTTTAGAAATGTTTGCAAATTTATTAAAAAGAAAGTACTCAGACCCTTTACTAAGTACTTTGTTGAAGCACCGTTGGCAGTGATTACAGCCTCGAGTCTTCTTGGGTATGACTCTACAAGCTTGGCACACCTGTATTTGGGGAGTTTCTCCCATTCTTTTCTGCAGATCTTCTCAAGCTCTGTCAGGTTGGATGGGGAGCGTTGCTGCACAGCTGTTTTCAGGTCTCTCCAGATATGTTCAATCGGGTTCAAGTTCGGGCTCTGGCTGGGCCACTCAAAGACATGGTCCCGAAGCCACTCCTGCATTGTCTTGGCTGTGTGCTTAGGGTCATTGTCCTGTTGGAAGATGAACCTTCACCCCAGTCTGAGGTCCTGAGTGCTCTGGAGCAGGTTTTCATCAAGGATCTCTCTGTACTTTGCTCTGTTCATCTTTCCCTCGATCCTGACTAGTCTCCCAGTCCCTGCCGCTGAAAACATACCCACAGCATGATGCTGCTGCCACCACCATGATTAACCCTTTGGGATGATGCTAGGTTCTCTCCAGACGTGACGCTTGTCATTCAGGCCAGAGTTCAATCTTGGTTTCATCAGACCAGAGAAGCTTGTTTCTCATGGTCAGTCTTTAGGTGAATTTTGACAAACTCCAAGCGGGCTGTCATGCACCTTTTTATGAGGATTGGCTTCCATCTGGCTACTCTACCATAAAGGCATGATAGTTGGAGTGTTGCAGAGATGGTCCTTCTGGAAGGTTCTCCCAACTCCACAGAGGAACTCTAGAACTCTGTCAGAGTGACCATCCCTGACCAAGGCCATCCTACCCCAATTGCTCAATTTTGCCGGGAGGCCAGCTCTAGGAAGAGTCTTGGTGGTGATGGAGACCACTGTGTCCTTGGGGACCTTCAATGCTCCAGAAATGTTCTGGTACCCTTCCCCAGATCTGTGCCTCGACACAATCCTGTCTCGGAGCTCTACGGACAATTCCTTCGACCTCGTGGCTTGGTTTTTGATCTGACATGCACTGTCAACTGCAGGACCTTATATAGACCGGTGTGTGCCTTTCCAAATCATGTCCATTCAATTGAATTTACCACAGGTGGACTCCAATCAAGTTGTAGAAAGGATGATCAATGGAAACAGGATGCACCTGAGCTCAATTTCGACTCTCATAGCAAGGAGTCTGAATACTTACGTAAATAGGCTTTTTTTGTGTGCAAAGTTTGCTTTGTCATTATGTGGTAGTGTGTAGATTGCTGAGGAATTTTTATTTATTTAATTTTAGAATAAGGCTGTAACGTAACAAAATGTGGAAAAAGTCAATGGGTCTGAATACTTTCCAAAGGCACTGTATTTCACACCCAAGTCTAGTGTGTTGTACCGTTCATTGTAGAACTGCAGAGTGTTCTCCCCATACAGCGGGGTCATGAGCTGGCGGATCATGGTCTGGGGCTTCTCCCTCTCATCCAGGCCCAGCATCCTCACATGGGCTACCAGCCAGGCCACAGCACAGATAGCCATGCTGCATACCTTGCCCTTGATGTTGTCTGTTATCTTCTACACTCGGGAGTGGGGAGCGAGAGAGAGCAAGAGGAGAAAGAAAAAGGAGAAGCGGGGAAGACGAGTGAGTGTGTGTGACCTCTGCACATGCTTCCGGGCCACAATTAACTTTATGAATGGTTTAAATGAGGAAGAGACCAAAAATTAAATAGATGCAAGCTCGAACCATTATGTCAGCAGAGCCATTTAGACCTACACGCTATGACCAATCATTGTCCACTATGTCAAGAGCAAGTTCACTTCTGTGATTCAACGGTTCGCTGTCCACGTAGTATTGAGCTCAAAGTAGGACAAAATAGACGACACATAAGACGGGACTCGCCTGTACAGCCTCCACAGAGAGCACGCCATTCTCCCAGGCATTCAACACCTCCAAGATGGCTGCCGGCGTGCTGAGGCAAATCTCGTGCCACTTCATCTGACTGACACACAGTGGTAGATACATTGGTACAGGTTCAAGAAAAACAATGCCAATAAATAGATTTAAGGAAGGATAAGAGATGGTGCACATGGGCTCCAGTTTAAATAATGTCCCCCCCCCCCCCACTGGTTTAAATTATGCTCCTCAAAAAAAGAAATTTGAACATGGTGGACATTTCAACCATAGCCTGGACTTCTTCCTCTGTTCTTGTTTAACCCAGCAGTAGAGAAACATTGAATTCCAGTCTGATTCTGACCCTAGAGTGAAAAGATAGGACCCCATCACTCACACTAGCTTCATCTCAGAGGAGTTGTTGAGGAGGGCCACCAGGCTTTCCACCTTGCCAGACTCGGGCCTGAAGCAGGGGTGGTCTGGGTTCAGGGTCTTGCCCTCTTCTGGCATGCAGGTTTGCAGCCACGTCTCAAAGAACGGGGTCTCCCCCGAGGGGCTGGGATCCGACAGGATCACCTGGAGGGGTAACAACAGAGTCATATGGTATAATAATATAGAGCGGGGGATATTGTTTCATAATTTGTTGTTTTATTTAACTATGATATAATATAAATCTACCAGGGACAGGTTCTGACCATGAAACTTATGTAACATGAGTCATATTACCCATCATAGAAATGTGGCAAAGACATCACAGCTGTGCCATTCAGATAGCACAAGCAGAAAGCGATTGCGTGTTTTGGCCACCTAGTGGAGCTGTGCTGAAAAAGCTGGATAATGATGCAAAATCTACAGGAGAAGTGAACGGGGGGGGGCTGACCCTAGTTCAGCTCTCCTGCTCTGAGACACTTTCTGAATACGGACCTAGATCACTTACATAGATAGCGTGAGTACTAGGTGTGAGACCAACCTCTGATCCGTAGGTCTGCACCACGTGACACAGCATGAGGAAGGAGATGTCGAACAGCAGGGCTCGCACTGAGGCCGACTTGGCTACAACAAGGTAGAAAAAAGGGAGACCATGTCCAAATCAAATCCATGTTATATGTTATTCAGAAAGTCCCATACTCAGCAACACTCATGTACTCACATCCTTCTCCACTGATGTGCTTCGGAAACTCATTCAGCCTGAGAAGCAAAGACCGAGCATCAATAAATAATCTCCTTAAAACACTGTCCCCCTCTTACATCATGTATATTTTCCCATTTTGCCCTTAAATTAAAAATAAATAAAAGACTCCACAGTAATATGGTTTGAGTCTGTCAATAAATTGTATTAAACAGTCCTGATGGACTATTAGTGGCTTGATGTGTGTCTCACTTGATGAACTTCCGGGCGAAGGACTTGAGTTTTCCCGTGGCTGCGGCAGCTGCCAGGAGGAGGTCCAGGCTCTTCCCAGAGAGCATGTGTCCCAGCACCCCCAGAAGGCCCTCTGGAGACTTGGAGTGGTCTGCGTCCACCGTCTAACACAAAAGGAGAAGACAGACATAGAACACAATAATGAGAGTGTGATATGGGTGACCTGGAAGTTGTTTAGCAAAAGTTGGAGCTCTGGGATAGCTTTATGATGAGGTTGACTAACTGTCTTTACAGCAGTAATTATTCAGGGATATAGTACAGGATAAAAGTCCGCATCGTGTTCATTAGGGCACACTGTAGCTAAACATTTTGAAATGGAAAACGACAACAAGCGTTTCTATTAGACAAGTTGAAATAGAACCTCCCGCTGACTGTAAAGCTAGGTAGGGTTGGCATGGGGAGAACGAGGACCTTGAGGATGTTGGTGACAGTGGGCTCGGCTCGCAGGATGAGGCCTGGGTTGGGCTGAATGTTGGCGTTTTCTGCAGTCTTTAGCCGTGGAGCATACTCCCTGTCCTCAGCCCTCAAGAAAAAGTTACACACAAGAGAAATAGAGAAAGAAAGAGGGAAACAGAGGAGAGTGAAAGAAGGAGAGCAAGACACTGACAGACAAGCAAAGAGAGAAAGAATAATGTGGTGATAGGAAAGAGAGGAGGAGACAGAATGAAAGATATTAGTGGCAAACTTGATGCATTTATACTCTATCATTCTCTTTCAGTGATGTTACACATATGAAGGGGCATGATGGCTCCCCGTACCGTTTAGAAGTGAGGTTGGTCGTGTTGGAGTCCGACAGGAGAGACAGCTTGTTGCACTCCTGCAGTAGCATACTTAGACAGTCGCAGCTGTAAAAAACAGACACGGAGTAAAAAGCTTGTCAGACACTGTATAACCTGTCTCGAGTGTTATAAACATGCTTATAACATAATGCTTCCTCTGTTCAGTTTTCCATTATCACTCACTTGCATCTCTGGTCCGCCTTGTCCAGCAGTGGTGTGAGCTTCAGCAGGTACTCAAAGGCAATGTTCACGTCATCCATGAAGTCCTGCTGCAGATTGACCATAATGCATGTCAAGACAGAGACCAGCACTCTTCCCTATCCTACATTCGTATGGTGATTAATATAGAGTTATATTGAGTTATTATACCATGGTATTGTTGAAGACTCGTTTCTGATTGGCTTAAAGGGCATTCTAGCAAATTCATCAGCAACCCTTTCATAATCAGAACAAAACTTGAGTGAGATAAAAACATGAGTTTTACTCTGACTTTGGCAGTGCATTGCGGGGAAAAACCAAGTGTCGGCCCTGGGAAGTAACATTTTAAAGGCCAATGTCTTGGCAACGAAGAGAAATGTTGCAGTTTAAGTTAAATATGCTGCAATTCTTCACATTTTTGCCATGAGGCAGAGAGAAAACATTGCAGTGTGAAAGCTTAAATTACAGTGCATTTATGTACAAAAACAAAACAGTGAGGGGGGAATACAAGTATTGAATTCACAAATGGATAATTAGTGAAATACTGTGAATACCAATATCACTGAGCTTCCCAAGCCCATGTTTACCAGGACTAAGAACATAAATTGTAGATTAATAATGACAGCGTTGTATTGTATTAAGACACTTTAGACTTCTCTCACGGATCCTTTTGCCAAAGGTTGTTTAATCTGCTGTTAATAATATTCAACAGCGATGCCAACTTCCACACATTGGGCGTGAGACATGCATCGGACCCTCTTCACACGCCATGTCTCTTATTTCTAACACATTGGAAAAAGTAGGCCGACTGCTTTTATTTTCAGATATACAGTGTATATTCAGCGCACGAGCTTTTCAACTGAACCTCCAAATTGTTTTGAAATCACAAGCTTTTAAAAAAAAACTATGAGCTGATCACAGTTTATGAACTAAATTATCTTAAGAGCAGCAAGGCCACATTATTCACCCCCTGTGCTCATTTGCAATTCAGCACTAGGTCCATTAGTCTGTAACAAGGACAAAGGCAGCATTGAGCAGGAATTCTGGTGACCTGACTAGATTGTGTAACTGATTCTAGTGGGGACAACAATACGGTGAAATATATTTTGGGGTTGTGTGTAGGAGCAGGCGGTCTCATCTGGTCTTCGGGAGATTTTATTATCCTTTACATTTATTTGGTCTTTCACAATAGCTGATGTAAGTCATAAGAACAATTCCCATCCCCTACAATGGGCTAAACTATAGACTAATTAGTGTGCTCATCTCAGCAAGAACACTACTGTTATTCCCCATAGTTGTATTATTTCACTTCTAACCAATTTTGCTGGTGTAATTAGGTTATTTTAAATCTAATGGCAATGTGTGTCTTTGAAAATATAGAAATCTTTTTTGAGGGAGTGCTGGACAGTGATGAAGATAGACAGTAATAAAATGAGAATAGGCTATATTGAAATGCCCCCTTATCCTAGTTTGTCATTTTTGTACTGTGCACAAGCTGCTAGGCAGAAATAATAAAATAGCTTGCTGATGTAGGCAAGATGGCAAGGTTTTGCAAATCAGCCTCAGCCACCTGAAGAGTGATATTCGTTAGATTTTTCTTGAATGTGGGATAATTTGTCAGATGAACATATTCAAACCCCCAGTATTTGGGAAACATAGATCAGGGATGGCCAAACCCCTCGGAGAGCTACCTCTCGGCAGGATTCTTTCTGCCGAGAGCTTTCCTATTTTAAAAAGGGATAGTTCACCCAAAGGAAGGACTTATTTCCATGCTTTTCTTATGGACAAGGAGAGAGTACAAACCACCCTATGGTTAGCCACTTCAACCAACCATTATTATTAGCATTTTCTAACCAAAAACCAACATAATTATATCTTCCCCAGAGAGCAGACTCTAAATGTCATGCCCAAATCATTTCAAAGTAACTTCAAACCAAGTCAGTGTGTTTTACGTGTATATTCAACTTTAAAAGAATCCTAAATACACTTGACCTGTGATTTTTAAAACATTTGATTCCACCCTGGTCATGGGCCATGTGAAAATATAAATGGCAGGAAATGAGCTTTAAAACTGTATTTTTCCAAGGACGGGACACCCATACTTCCACATTCAGGAGAGGTCTCACTCCAAGGTATCTTCAAAAGTGGTCAGCCCTGTATTCAATAACGTTTGTGGTTTCATTGATTTATTTATCTGTCTGCAGACTCCCTGCAGTACCTCCCCTGTTCTAGAGCGTGCATTATTGCCCTGCAATACACGGCATTATCCAATGGCTATGAAGTTCATTCTTACATCTTCTATGTTTGAGCTGCTTATGAAAGCAAAAAAAATCTAATTTAAAATATTACTGGCATTGCTTAATTCGATTTTCATAATAGCAAGCTAGGACGGACGGCTTGGTTAACCAAGCTAGCAAGTCTGTTTGGTTACCAAGGCAACGACTGCACCTATCCCATAAACTTGCTAGCTACTTCAGTGAGCTTTGGAAAGCATTTCTACCAGCAAATGTGTTCAATTACAGCCTTGGTATAAAAGGGATAACCAACTCGGGGCTCTCTGCGTTCTCAGGAAAATAATGCAACTCCGTGCATGGTTAGTTGTCGTCTATTATTTTCCACAGAATGCATAGACCCTCGATTACCCCTTTCATATTTCCAATGTATATTACAAGTAAATACACTTGAAACAGATCTTATAACCATTGATTGTTTTGTATGTAAAGAGAATAAATAACTCAGTACTATACCTGTACCTTCTCACCCTGGGGATACTTCTTTAGCCTGAGGAGAACCTGGGGGATCTACAGATGAGAGGATGATCAGTAAGATGGTGACATCTCATGGGCTCCAATGAAAAGAAAACATTCAAATGCTTGCTCCAAGGACCATGAAACATTTATATACTGTAACTATCTGGCATTCATTGTGAGAAGTACCTTAAGGAAGGTGAAGGCGGTCCACTTGAGTTCCTCGGTGCCCTCTGGTGACTCGATGAGGCCAGTGAAACACGCCTTCCAGATCTCCAACACAAAGAGCGGCGCAGGGATACGCTGCACAGGGGAATGCACCGGGCTTGGGGGTCAATATTCCATTTCAATTCAGTCAATTCAGGAAGTAAACGGATTTACAACTTCCCTCAACTAAAAGCGAAAGTTGCATATGCTTTGCATACGTTAACTCTAGACCAATTAAGGCTCACCTGCATCCTCTTGATCATCATGAGCTGCTCCACCAGTGGCTGAGTCTCCCCTGTCAGGTTCATGGTTCCTTCCAGCATGATGAAGGCGTGGACCGACGGGAACAACGAGTGGTGCGGGGGGTCTGACTGTTCAGACAGAATCGTAGGAATACTGTGGGGCAAGATTGGTCAGATGATTATAAAAACATCCATCGTGGCTTCAATTATTGTTTACAAAGGCCATTGGCTTGTACCCCATAAGTGCTACATTCTCACCTCTTCACCAATGAAATGCACTCCTCCAGCTTGCCTCTCAGTGTCTGATTGGTTAGACTGTTGAGCCCCTCTGTCACTTTGATCAAAGCTTGCTCCACATTGGTCCAGGAAGCTTTGGAAACATATCACATGATGTGGAGTCAAACACACCAATGAAATTCATTCAAATCAAATGCTACACCAATATGAATACATTGTTATTTCAGTTTAATCAAAATAATATGCAGCTAACTACATGTAAACTCAGCAAAAAAAGAAACTTCCTCTCACTGTCAACTGCATTTATTTTCAGACTTAACATGTGTAAATATAGGTAACAAGATTCAACAACAGACAAACGGAACAAGTTACACAGACATGTGACTAACAGAAATGGAATAAAGTTTCCCTGAACAAAGGGGGGGTCAAAATCAAAAGTAACAGTCAGTATCTGGTGTGGCCACCAGCTGCATTAAGTACTGCAGTGCATCTCCTCCTCAGACTGCACCAGAACACTGACATTCCTGTCTTGCAGGAAATCACGCACAGAACGAGCATTATGGCTAGTGGCATCGTCATGCTGGAGGGTCATGTCAGGATGAGCCTGCAGGAAGGGCACCACATGAGGGAGGTCTTCCCTGTAACGCACAGCATTGAGATTGCAGGCAATGACAAGCTCAGTCCGATGATGCTGTGACACACCGCCCCAGACCATGACGGACCCTCCGCCTCCAAATCAATCCCGCTCCAGAGTACAGGCCTTGATGTATCGCGCATTCCTTTGACGATAAATGCGAATCCGACCAACAACCCTGGTGAGACAAAACCACAACTCGTCAGTGAAGAGCACTTTTTGCCAGTCCTGTCTGGTCCAACAACGGTGGGTTTGTGCCCATAGGGGACGGTGTTGCCGTTGATGTCTGGTGAGGACCTGCCTTACAACAGGCCTAAAAGCCCTCAGTCCAGCCTCTCAGCCTACTGCGGACAGTCTGAGCACTGATGGAGGGATTGTGCGTTCCTGGTGTAACTCGGGCAGTTGTTGTTGCCATCCTGTACCTATCCCGCAGGTGTGATGTTCGGATGTACCGATCCTGTGCAGGTGTTGTTACACGTGGTCTGCCACTGCGAGGACGATCAACTGTCCGTCCTGTCTCCCTGTAGCGTTGTCTTAGGCATCTCACAGTACAAACATTGCAATTTATTGCCCTGGACACATCTGCAGTCCTCATGCCTCCTTGCAGCATGCCTAAGGCACCTTCATGCAGATGAGCAGGGACCCTGGGTATCTTTCTTTTGGTATTTTTCAGAGTCAGTAGAAAGGCCTCTTTAGTGTCCTAAGTTTTCATAACTGTGACCTTAATTACCTACCGTCTGTAAGCTGTTAGTGTCTTAACAACCGTTCCACAGGTGCATGTTCATTAAATTGTTCATGGTTCATTGAACAAGCATGGGAAACCGTGTTTAAACCCTTCACAATGAAGATCTGTGAAGTTATTTGGATTTTTATGAATTATCTTTGAAAGGGACACTTTTTTTTGCTGAGTTTAGTTATAGGACAACCTCTTAGAAGATTCTGTATCCCCTGACTGACCTTGGTCCTCCAGGCGAGCGATGTGGACTAGGGCCCTGTTCTTCTGGCTGTTCACCAACTCCCTTAGCCTCTCCAGGCAGGCCCTCAGGTTGGCTTCTGTGCTGGCCGACGGCCCCAGCTCCCTGAGCCTCTCGCAGTAGCAGGCGCAGCCCGTCAGGAGCCACACTACCACACCCAGAAGGGCCCGGCACAGACCGATGCACTCCTCCGCCTTCCCGTGGCAGCTGGGATGGAGGGTGGGTGGGGTTAGAATTGATGTTTGGGATTATTCTGGGGTATTATTTTTCAATGTGAAAGATGACTTGATGTCAGAAATGCACTCGCTCTCTGACGCTCTGAGATAATCATTCAACCAGCAGACTCGTAACTATTAATGCTTCAACCATATTTAACGCAAAAAAAAAAAAAGAAAGTTGCATCTCTTTCTCAGCAGAGCCAGGATGAAACATTTTCTAGGGCTAACACCATTGTCAAATTTAAAAGAAGGAAGAATATAACAGGATGGGAGTGGGACGGGATAAAGCAAGTGTGTAGTACCTGAGACGGTGGCAGAACATGTCCATGATCTCCAACAGGGACTTGACGCAGAGCTCTCTGGAGAAGTCATCAAACTGCGGAACAAAAAGGAGCATGTCAGACAAGCTGTCATCCGATGAAAACATGCATGTCTGGTAGCAGTCGAGACCGTTGTTACTGGCCAGAGTGACAGAAAGAGGAACCCAACTCACCTTACTGATGGCTAAGAGAACACTTGAATAAGAGACCATCTGAGGAAATACAATGGCTTCCATTAATAATAATTGTGCATAAATCAAACACCTTTTGTCACTTTTCACCAGCAAATCTCCTACACTGTCTTGCCTACCATGGGAAGGAAGAATATGCAGATTAACCCTTCAATATCACAACAACTAAATACAGATCTTATATTAGTCCAAGCAATATGAAATGTGATATGTTCACTTTTTCATAAAAGCATGAAACTTAGTACACTTGTACTGTTTGGGGCCCTGAACATTTTCAGATATGGAGCCATCGCAGAAATGCCTCCCCCTGACCATTTTCCACTCCGTCATAACAAAAAACATTTATTTTGTGTCACATCTCCTGAACCAAACATGATAACACAGAAAGGGTGAGGTTTGCAACTATGTTTTGCTGGTCAATGATTACAACGGTGCCATGTACACCAGAAACAGTTCTGATTATTATATAAAATTGTCAAGTGCCATGGGAAACTACTGGAAGAACAATAAAATCACTTTCTGACAACGTATGCAAAATAATATTATTTCAGCTGTCGTCTTTCTGCTGGTTGTGTAAGTATATACTGTGTAAATTCATGGAACACAGGAAGGCCTTTGAAAATATCTGGACACAGATTTGATAATATTCATTTGGGTCGGTGTTTGTGTTTGTCCTATTTCACAATGCGTTTTTTGCATATCTCACTCTCCATGAGACACCCTTGGAGAATGGGGTAACGGCCAGGGTCTGCAATTATCAACAGTGACTCTTGGGCAATTAAGGTTAATTGCTCAAGGGCACATCAACCGATTTTGCACCTTGTCAACTCTGGGATTTGAACTAGCGACCTTTCAGTTACTGGCCAAACGCTCTAACCGCTAGAGAAACCCCTCGCCACGGAACGGGCGATATGGGCTGTGGGTGGGTTCAGCCTGGGCCGACCCACCACACGTTTTCAGTTGAGGAAGCTTTCCAGACAGACAAGCGATGGGCAGAGCGGGGATCTTCTACAGCTCAGTGGGCATATTTAATACAAAAACATTTTGGTACAGTGCAGATAGAAATGCCATTAACAGAACTGACATGATTCCTTAGATTCAGAGGCATGTTTGTTCTACATAATACATATCTATCTATACGTTTGCTAAAGTTGTGTCCTTCCTCCTGCTGAAATCTAGCCACAATAACGATTAGTCACAAAAGTAGAATTTGCAGTTTGCCTTAAAAAGCAAAGCAAATACACACAGGGAAATCATGCCAATTTGGACTAGATTGGAATGTTGTTACATCATTTCAAATGAAATACAATGATTCATTAGTTTGACAAAAAACTGTTGAAATCCAACTGTGGAAGTATTAGACTGCATAATTGCATTGGGGGCATACTCCTATGCACTATAAAGCCTTAGCTACGGATTGTGCACCCATGAAATGGGGTATCAGCGTACTCAGTGACACCAACAGAAAACAATTCTCA
This sequence comes from Oncorhynchus keta, assembly GCF_023373465.1. Classification (NCBI taxonomy): domain Eukaryota; kingdom Metazoa; phylum Chordata; class Actinopteri; order Salmoniformes; family Salmonidae; genus Oncorhynchus; species Oncorhynchus keta. The sequence continues at coordinate 46,151,396 of NC_068444.1, forward strand.
AGAGTATAAACAAGTATTAGCGTCTTAGCTCTTATTGCACGACATTGAAGGTGATTTTCCACAGTCAAAGTCAGTCTATTGTGTGCATTGGGCAATCATATTGCACTGTACAGTCTAACCCAGGGTTTCCCAAACTCGGTCCTGGGGGCCCACCCTAGGTGTACTCGGTCCTGGGGGCCCACCCTAGGTGTACTCGGTCCTGGGGGCCCACCCTAGGTGTACTCGGTCCTGGGGCCCACCCTAGGTGTACTCGGTCCTACTCGGTCCTGGGGGCCCACCCTAGGTGTACTCGGTCCCGGGGCCCACCCTAGGTGTACTCGGTCCCGGGGCCCACCCTAGGTGTACTCGGTCCCGGGGCCCACCCTAGGTGTACTCGGTCCCGGGGCCCACCCTAGGTGTATGTTTTGGTTTTTGCCCTAGTACTACACACAGCTGATTCAAATAACCAACTCATCATCAAGCATTGATTATTTGATTCAGCTGTGTACTGCTAGGTCAAAAAATGTGCACCCAGGGGGGGGGGGGCCCAGGACCGGGTTTGCGAAACCCTGGCCTAAACCTTTAGATTGTGGCCCCATGAAATGGTGTGTCAGCCAGTGACACCCACAGACCACACTACTGTACAGGGCATTCGGAAAGTATTCAGATCAACTTTTTTCACATTTTGTTACATTACAGCCTTATTCTAAAATTGATTAAATCGTTTTCCCCCTCCCTCATCAATCTACACACTATACCCCATAATGACAGTGGTTTAGAAACATTTACTAATGTATTAAAAATAAAAACTGATACCTTAACATAAGTATTCAGACCATTTGCTATGAGACTTGAAATTGAGCTCAGATGCATCCTGTTTCCAATGATCATCCTTGAGATGGTTCTACAACTTGATTGGAAAAACCAAGCCATGAGGTCGAAGAAATTGTCTGCAGAGCTCGGAGAAAGGATTGTGTCGAGGCACAGATCTGGGAAAGGGTACCAATTCATCATAATCTTGAAGTGATCGGCCTGACTGATGCCTGATGAATTTACTGTGTTAATGAGGCCTCACCTCCTGGTTACACTAGTGACCATAGCCCTGTGCATCCTGCAAAGGCAGAGGTGTTGCTAACACTTATGAGAGCAAATTGCAATTTACAGAAAAAAATACTGTCTTTTGAGCTTCTAGTCATGAAATACATGTAGCCCAGTCAATCACTTTTTATAGCTACTCTTTACTGGACTCCTGGGCCGTATACAGCGTTCCTCACCAAGTTCCCTGAATAACTCAAATCAGACCTTGTAGTCATGGCAGATATTCACATTTTTGGTGACTTCAATATTCACATGGAAAAGTCCACAGACCCACTCCAAAAGGCTTACGGAGCCATCATCGACTCAGTGAGTTTTGTCCAACGTGTCTCTGGACCTACTCACTGCCAGAGTCATACTCTGGACCTAGTTTTGTCCCGTAGAATAAATGTTGTGGATCTTAATGTTTTTCCTCATAATCCTGGACTATCGGACCACAATTTTATTACGTTTGCAATCACAACAAATAATCTGCTCAGACCCCAACCAAGGATCATCAAAAGTCGTGCTATAAATTCTCAGACAACCCAAAGATTCATAGATGCCCTTCCAGACTCCCTCCACCTACCCAAGGACATTGGCGTACAAAAAACTGAGGATCTTAATTTAACCTTGCCTAATACCCTAGGATGCAGTCAAATCCCTAAAAACAAAACATTGGGCACAAGAAATTTGCTCCCTGGTAAACAGAAAATACCCGAGCCCTGAAGAAAGCTTCCAAAAAAATTGGAACGGAAATGGCGCTCTATCATTTCCGTTGCAACTAACTTGGAAAGACAGTACCGTGCAATATCGAAGAGCCCTCACTGCTGCTCGATCATCCTATTTTTACAACCTAATTGAGAAGAATAAGAACAATCCAAAATGTATTTTTAATCCTGTCGCAAAGCAAACTAAAAAGCAGCATTTAACAGATGTTAGCTTTCACTTCAGCAGTGATAAATTCAAACTTCGATGAAAAGATCATGATCATTAAAAAAATTATTACAGACTCCACTTTGAATCTGCGTATTTCTCCAAAGCTCAGTTGAACCGAAAGAGCTACTTCCGGTGCTTGGCCCTCCTGTTGAACAATACAAATGGCTCCCTATCCAGTATTAAAGCCTCTCTTGAAAAAGCCAAACCTTGACCCGGAAAATATTTTTTTAAACTAATCGGCCTATATCGAATCTCCCATTCGATCTCCCATTTTGGAAAAAGCTGTTGCGCAGCAACTAACTGTGTTCCTGAAGACAAATCATGTAGACAAAATGCTTCAGTCACAAGGCGCAGGCCTCCTTATTGTCCCTAGAATTTCTGAGCAAACAGCTGGAGGCAGGGCTTTCTCCTATAGAGCTCAATTTCTATGGAATGATCTGCCTATCCATGTAAAAGACGCAGACTCGGTCTCGACCTTAAGAGTCCTTACTGAAGACTCATCTCTTCAGTAGGTCCTATGATTGAGTGTAGTGTGGCCCAGGTTTGCGAAGGTGAATGGCAAGACACTGGAGTGACGAACTGCCCTTGATGTTTCTGCCTGGCCGGCTCCTCTCTCCACTGGGATTCTCTGACTCTGATCCTATTACAGGGGCTGAGTCACTGGCTTACTAGTGCTCTTCCATGTCGTCCCTAGGAGGGGTGCATCACTTGAGTGAGTTGAGTCACAGACGTGATCTTCCTGTCCGGTATTGCGCCCCCTCGGGCTTGTGTGGTGGAGGAGATCTTTGTGGGCTATACTCAGCCTTGTCTCAGGGTAGTCGGTTCATGGCCCGTTGATATCCCTCTAGTGGTGTTGGGGCTGTGCATTGGCAAAGTGGGTGTGGTTGTATCCTGCCTGGTTGGCCCTGTCCGGGGGTATCGTCGGACGGGGCCACAGTGTCCCTTGACCCACTGCATGTCTCCAGTATCTATGCTGCAATAGTCTATGTGCCAGGGGGCTAGGGTCAGTCTGTTATATATGTTGTAATTCTCCTTATCTGGTGTCCTGTGTGAATTTAAGTATGCTCCCTCTAATTTTGTCTCTCTCCCTCCCGGAGGACATGAGCCCTAGGATCATGACTCAGGACTACCTGGCCTGATGACTCCTTGCTGTCCCCAGTCCACCTGGTCGTGCTGCTGCTCCAGTTTCAACTGTTCTGCCTGCAGCAAGGGAACCCTGACCTGTGCACCGGATGTGCTACCCGGTGTCTCTCCGACTCTCTGCTCGGCTATGAAAAGCCATTTACTCCTGAGGTACTGACCGGTTGCCCTCTACAACCACTGCGATTATTATTTGACCCTGCCGGTCATCTATGAACATCTTGAAGAACAATCTGGACTTAAAATGGCCATGTACTCTTATAACCTCCACCCGGCACAGCCAGAAGAGGACAGGCAACACCTCAGTCTGGTTCACCTCTAGGTTTCTTTCTAGGTTCGAGCCTTTCTGAGGTTTTTTTTCTACAGAGCCCTTGATCTATCTAGCTGGCTAGACATCTGATTGAAATATTACCGACTATTTACTCATTCTCCGTGAGTCAGAGGGTTTTTGTTTGGGGGATTTCTGTTGACACGGCAGAGTTTCCCATTTGACAAAGTGGTGAATGAATGCGCTGGTAACAAGGCAAAACCGGGGGAGCTGGCGAATATAACAAGCACACATGAATCCGTCACTCGTTCAGAGTTAGGCGCGATTAGAACTCAGATCAAGAAACCTTGAGCAAAAATGGAAATGCAATAAGTGCGTAAACGCTTATGAACAAAACAACAAAGGTGCGTAAAAACAGCATTTACCCTCCACTACATCCCTGGTTGGGTCTGGCAAAACCCATTCATAAACATCAATATCCCGCCAGGCAAGAATGAATCTATACTTGCCTGGCATTTTAGCTATCAATGTGACGTTTGGCCGCTAATCAGTCAGTTCTGTACCTGCCTGTCTGAGTGGCAGTGTGGGTGGAATGAGCGAGCGAGCCTGGCAACCAGAACGTGAAGCACATGACGAAATAAAACTCTGTAGTCTGCATGGAAATTAATTCGCTACACCAAGGCATTTTTCTAATATTTTTCATATTAACATATTTCCTCATTTTCTGTTCTCCTCTCATTTCAATTCAAGTACTTTTTAAATACCAACTTGAGAACGTCTGATTTTCAAGGTATTCCAGTACTCAACCATTATATAATAATCTGAACTGTTTTATGTTGTTGTACATGGCACCATTGTAATCCTTGACCATCAAAACATAGGGTTAGACATTACACGTTCTATGTTTTCATGTTTGGTTCAGGAGATATGACGCAAAATACATTATTTGGTTATGGTGGAATGGAAAATGGCTGCCATGAGTCGTTTTTGTGATGGTTTTTGTGATCCATATCTGAAAATGTTCAGGGCCTCAAACTGTACAGGTGAACCAAGTTTCATGATTTTATCAAAAAGTTTGAATTTTCACATATGGCCTGGAACACGTGTATATTTTGAGGTTATGTACATGGTAAAATATGGGTTTCAAAATGTAAACCTTACCTGGGAACTGATGGCATACTTGAGGTAGGACAAGATGAGCGGGTTGGGAGAAGGGCCAATCATTGCCTGCTCCATGAGAGCCTCTGGAACATAGGGAAATAGAACAATAATGAAATCATACACATTCATTGGTGCCTTCCCATTTCCCAAACATTGATATTGTTGATCAACATAAATCAACTGACCTGCCAAGTTGAGGTAGTCCCATGTGGCTCCCTTTGGGAAGTTCTTTTTGATGTTGATGGCCCATTGATAGTCGCTCCAGCGCTCCTTCCAAGCCTGGAGGATGGCTTGTTTCAAATTGACCACCTTCATACTGACAAGTGCCACACACATTATCTATCAACCACATGCCTTACATGGAATTCAAGAGTTCGTTTTTTTTGCACATGCCAATGTCATACGATGTATAAGCTCCATGATGTACGTTTTTCTTGGTGAAACTAGCAACAAAGTTGTGCCTCGTCGACACTGCCGGCTCACGACTTAGATGCTATGCATTTACCTCTGGTTCATGCGCTATGCGTCGGACCGCAATGACCCTTGTAAGTGCATGCATGACCCAGAAACAGTCTGGTTGTAAACAAAGTGTTAAAGAGTTGTGTAATTTCTCCAAAATACGAATGAACACTGCCCACACAGAATTTGTCCGCGATCAACCAACATCGTTGCTTTGGTGAGAAGTAACTAAAGTATTGAAGAAATCTGCAAAGGAGACCGTAACGCGTCGCTATGCCCATGAACCAGGCATAACTACTACATACACACTTTACCGTACCGGATGAGACTTTCTAGCTCGTTTATTGTTTTCCCCCGTGTAGACTATGTTCGCAAGACAGTTGTTCACGTATTACAATGTGCATTTGAGAAATATTATTATCTACCAAAAACATGACAAGCTAGCAATCGGTCTTCCTCCGCAAAGTGGCTAGCTAGCTGTCTGTGCAGGTAGGGTGAAGTTGAACGAGAGCCCTGGTGTATTAAATATGAATACTATGGTATACGTAACGTTAGATAGATAAACTACCAGTTCAATTTATACTCACATGAAATGTCGAGAGTGTATAAATGTAACGTTAGCCAAACGTGGTACTCAGTCAGATTTACAAGACAATGAACGCCATCTTTTTCTATTTTTTTTCTACTTTAACAACATCGTTCGCATTGATTGGTCAAGAGAAACAGCTCTGAGTAAACAGCAAGCCCATTGGTTTATTTTCGTTCAAACCTGTCATCACCGCTTTTTGCCACTAGAGGTCACCACATTCCCACTTACAGTACCAGTCAAAATTTAGGACACACCGAGTCATTCAAGGGATTTTTCTTCATGTTTCACTATTTTCTACAATGTAGAATAATAGTGAGGACTTAAAAACTATGAAATAACACATATGGAATAATGCTCTTTTGCACACCAGTATTTCTAGTTGCACATCCTTATCTGCACATCTGTCACTCCAGTGTTATTTGCTAAATTGTAATTACTTCGCCACTATGGCCTATTTATTGCTTTACCTCCTTACTTAATTTGCACACACTATACATATTTTCTATTGAGTTATTGACTGTGCGTTTGTTTATCCCATGTGTAACTTGTGTAACATGTGTAACATGTGTAACATGGCGTGATCCTGGACAACACCCTGTCGTTCTCAACTAACATCAAGGCGGTGGCCCGTTCCTGTAGGTTCATGCTCTACAACATCCGCAGAGTACGACCCTGCCTCACACAGGAAGCGGCGCAGGTCCTAATCCAGGCACTTGTCATCTCCCGTCTGGATTACTGCAACTCGCTGTTGGCTGGGCTCCCTGCCTGTGCCATTAAACCCCTACAACTCATCCAGAACGCCGCAGCCCGTCTGGTGTTCAACCTTCCCAAGTTCTCTCACGTCACCCCGCTCCTCCGCTCTCTCCACTGGCTTCCAGTTGAAGCTCGCATCCGCTACAAGACCATGGTGCTTGCCTACGGAGCTGTGAGGGGAACGGCACCTCAGTACCTCCAGGCTCTGATCAGGCCCTACACCCAAACAAGGGCACTGCGTTCATCCACCTCTGGCCTGCTCGCCTCCCTACCACTGAGGAAGTACAGTTCCCGCTCAGCCCAGTCAAAACTGTTCGCTGCTCTGGCTCCCCAATGGTGGAACAACTCCCTCACGACGCCAGGACAGCGGAGTCAATCACCACCTTCCGGAGACACCTGAAACCCCACCTCTTTAAGGAATACCTAGGATAGGATAAAGTAATCCTTCTCACCCCCCTTAAAAGATTTAGATGCACTATTGTAAAGTGGCTGTTCCACTGGATGTCATAAGGTGAATGCACCAATTTGTAAGTCGCTCTGGATAAGAGCGTCTGCTAAATGACTTAAATGTAAATGTAATGTAAATGTAACTTTGTGTTGTTGTTTTTGTCACACTGCTTTGCTTTATCTTGGCCAGGTCGCATTTGTAAATGAGAACTTGTTCTCAACTGGCCTACCTGGTTAAATGAAGGTGAAAAAAAAAAAATCTGTGAAACAAATCAAAATAAATTTTAGATTTTAGATTCTTCAAAGCAGCCACCCTTTGCCTTGATGACAGCTTTGCACACTCTTGGCATTCTCTCAACCAATATGATGAGGTAGTCACCTGGAATGCATTTAAATGCCTTATTAAAAGTTCATTTGTGGAATTTCTTTTTTTTCCTAATGCGTTTGAGCCAATCTGTTGTATTGTGACAATATGGGCATGGTGATACAAGAGATAGCCAATACCAAGTCCATATTATAAGCAAAGAGAAAAGACAGTCCATCATTACTTTAAGACATGAAGGTCAGTCAATGTGGAACATTTCAAGAACATTGAACATTTCTTCAAGTGCAGTTGCAAAAACCATCAAGCGCAATGAAACTGGCTCTCATAAGGACCGCCACATGAAAGGAAGACCCAGAGTTACCTCTGCTGCAGAGGATAAGTTCATTAGAGTTACCAGCCTCAGAAATTCCAGCCCAAATAAACGAGTTCAAGTAAAAGACACATTTCAACATCAAGTGTTCAGAGGAGACTGCGTGAATCAAGCCTTCATGGTCGAATTGCTGCAAAGAAACAACTAATAAAGGACACCAATAAGAAGAAGAGATTTACTTGGGCCAAGAAACATGAGCAATGGGCATTAGACCTGTGGAAATCTCTCCTTTGGTCTAATGAGGCCAAATTTTGATTTTTGGTTTCAACCGCTGTGTCTTTGTGTGACGCAGAGTAGATGAACAGATGATCTCTGCATGTGTAGTTCCCACCATGAAGCATGGAGGAGGAGGTGTGATGGTGTGGGGGTACAATTAATCTTCTCCTTTCCCCCTTCTGATGACCAGGTGGCGAATCGCATCTCTGCATGTCTGGCAGACATATCAGTGTGGATGACGGATCACCACCTCAAGCTGAACCTCGGCAAGACGGAGCTGCTCTTCCTCCCGGGGAAGGACTGCCCGTTCCATGATCTCGCCATCAAGGTTGACAACTCCATTGTGTCCTCCTCCCAGAGCGCTAAGAACCTTGGCGTGATCCTGGACAACACCCTGTCGTTCTCAACTAACATCAAGGCGGTGGCCCGTTCCTGTAGGTTCATGCTCTACAACATCCGCAGAGTACGACCCTGCCTCACACAGGAAGCGGCGCAGGTCCTAATCCAGGCACTTGTCATCTCCCGTCTGGATTACTGCAACTCGCTGTTGGCTGGGCTCCCTGCCTGTGCCATTAAACCCCTACAACTCATCCAGAACGCCGCAGCCCGTCTGGTGTTCAACCTTCCCAAGTTCTCTCACGTCACCCCGCTCCTCCGCTCTCTCCACTGGCTTCCAGTTGAAGCTCGCATCCGCTACAAGACCATGGTGCTTGCCTACGGAGCTGTGAGGGGAACGGCACCTCAGTACCTCCAGGCTCTGATCAGGCCCTACACCCAAACAAGGGCACTGCGTTCATCCACCTCTGGCCTGCTCGCCTCCCTACCACTGAGGAAGTACAGTTCCCGCTCAGCCCAGTCAAAACTGTTCGCTGCTCTGGCCCCCAATGGTGGAACAAACTCCCTCACGACGCCAGGACAGCGGAGTCAATCACCACCTTCCGGAGACACCTGAAACCCCACCTCTTTAAGGAATACCTAGGATAGGATAAAGTAATCCTTCTCACCCCCCCCCCCTTAAAAGATTTAGATGCACTATTGTAAAGTGGCTGTTCCACTGGATGTCATAAGGTGAATGCACCAATTTGTAAGTCGCTCTGGATAAGAGCGTCTGCTAAATGACTTAAATGTAAATGTAATGTAAATGGTGCTTTGCTGGTGACACTGTCAGTGATTTATTTAGAATTCAAGGCAAACTTAACCAGTATGGCTACCACAACATTCTGCAGCGATACGCCATCCCATCTGGTTTGCGATTTGTGGGACTATCATTTGTTTTTCAATAGGACATTGACCCAACACATCTCCAGGCTATGTAAGGGCTATTTGACCAAGAAGGAGAGTGATGGAGTGCTGAATCAGATGACCTGACCTCAACACAACTGAGATAGTTTTGGATGAGTTGGACCGCAGTGAAGGAAAAGCAGCCAACAAGTGTTCAGCATATGTGGGAACTCCTTCAAGACTGTTGGAAAAGCATTCCAGGTGAAGCTGGATGAATGAATGCCAAGAGTGTGGAAAGCTGTCATCAAGGCAAAGGGTGGCTACTTTGAAGAATCTAAAATATATTTTGATTTGTTTAACACTTTTTGGTTACTACATGATTCCATATGTGTTATTTCATAGTTCTGATGTCTTCACTATTTTTCTACAATGTAGAAAATAGTACAAATAAAGAAAAACCATTGAAGGACTAGGTGTGTCCAAACTTTTGACTGGTACTGTATGTTGGATGAGCTCCTTACCACAGAACAATTACATGTTTTGGTTTGGCTGAGAGCTTAGAGTAACAAATCACATAGACTTAGACAATTCTAGTGCCAGAAAGCCCATTTTAGCATGGGCAGCGCCATTGAGGAATTTCACATGTTGAAGTCGTCAACTGGGTGGGACTTCCTATGGGTTAAAGAAAGGATCACATAATTCCATCCAGTTCGCCAGGAGGGGTCAGCCAATTAATTGTACTTGTGAACAAACATTCCAACCGTAACTGCAGGTGGCAGTAAATCGCCAACCTTGGCTTTATACATGTTCAAACAACACACTCCAGGTGGCAGTAGGCACCCTTTCAGTTTGTTTACCAACTCATAGCAGTAGTAGAGGAAGAAAATGGACTACTTCAAAATGGAGATGGGCTCAATGGGGCTGCACGTGCTCTCACAGACGCCATAATAGGAAAGATACAGAGATGTGTCATCTGTCTGTGTCTATGACAAATCCTCACAGAGAATAGAGTAGGTTAGGTGAAGATTAACAAAAAAAAGATGATATGGATAAACAATTACTAATTTAATGGTAACATATCACACTAAAAGGGCCACAATAGGCCTACTAGTTCTGAGCCATTAACCGAAATGTTGGTTCTTTTTTGTTTTTTAAACAACTAATAGACAGACCGATTCAATTATTTGAATTCCATGTTGTTCTGTTTAATATGAGCTTTGCGCTGTTTCTCAAGAGATAAATCAGATACAGCCTGAACTGTGCGGTGTAGTATGGAGTTGTAGTTTCCAACAGGACCAATAATTGTACATAGTGTAATGCTTAAAACTTGGTCATTAACTACAATGACCATAATCCATTAAGCATCTACTTGTCCGGTCTGTGTTTCTTTTACACCTGCTCCAGAAGAGTCAGAAGAATGGAGTATTATGAAGGGGGATGTAGAGAGCAGCTGTTGCTTCGTGAACAGTGGAGGCTAATGGGAGGAGCTATAGGAGGATGGGCTCATTGTCATGGCTGGAATGGAATAAATGGAACGGTATCAAACACATCAAACATATGGAAACCACGTTTGACTCCGTTCCAATGATTCCACTCCAGCCATTACAATGAGCCCATCCTCCTATAGCTCCTCCCACCAGCCTCCACTGTTCACAAGGTATCTCTACCTGAAAATACATGATCCAAGTGATTGATAGTTGGTATTCATCAATCATAAAAGTATACCTTATTGACTTCAAAATAGTGATTTTTGTCAGAAAGCATAGGCTGCAGCTCTATAGAGATGAGATGATGACTTGGAATTAAATAATAAAGTCATCAAATAAAACAAATATACCCAACAACTGAAATATTTTATGAACGTAAAGTAATGTGAATAAATGATGGTTAATAAGTGATAAGCAGATTCACTACCATCATGGTACTTGAATATATTTTTTATTCTGTGTTGTTACAGCATTCAACCCACATAATGCCAGTGGTGTAAAGAACTTAAGTAAAAATACTTTAAAGAACTACTTAAATCGTTTTTTGGGGTATCTGGGCTGTACTATACTATTTATATTTTTGACAACTTTTAATTTGACTTCACTACATTCATGAAGAAAACAATGTACTTTTTACTCCCATAGATTTTCCCTGACACTCAAAGTACTCGTTACATTTTGAATGACTAACGACAGAAAAATGGTCCAATTCACCCACTTATCAAGAGAACATCCCTGGTCACCCCTATTGCGTCTGATCTGGCGGACTCACTAAACCCAAATGCTTTGTTTGTAAATGATGTCTGAATGTTGGAGTGTTCCCCTGGTTATCCCTAAATAATAAAACAAATATTTTAAAATGGTGCCATCTGGTTTGTTTAGTATATGGAATTTGAAATGATTTCTACTTTTACTTTACTTTCAATACTTATATTTGAGCAATTACATTTTCTTTTGATACTTAGGTATATGTAAAACCATACATGTTATTTTCTGATATCTTACATAATGTAACTATTTAATTTACCACAGTAGATTACCAAAGAGTGAATGAATGACATGAGAAAGAATGGACTTCTTATGTAATAGGGACATTCATTTTCGGGGTTCTCAGTAAGGTCCTTGTCTGTAGTAGTGGGGACCTGTCACTGTGTGTCTCCAGTTTCACTTGTCTTTGTCAGCAGCAATGTCCTCTGTCCTCTGTGTGCCCATCTCAGACGCCATATCAGTTCTGTCAGTGGCCCATCCCAAAGAGCCCGTAGTTACCATACAAACCAGTGGAGTTGAGAGGTAGTGTAGTGCATTGCATTAAATGCAGAATTCCCTGGTTAAATGCAGGACTCTTCGGTTATTGTTGTGCCTGACATAAAGTGGCATAGACAATGTCAGGTTGGGCGAGATGCTGTCTCCCCCTAACACCCCACGCCTCCAACCCAGCCTGTCTTTGTGTGGACGTTCTGTTCCCCAGGGCCACAATGGCTCCCATTCTGCCTGACACAGGAGACTCTGTCTTGGTCGGAGCAGGGCCTGTGTCCACTGGGGACACAGTGATGTCAGTGATAGAGTAACCTAAGTTATCAGCTGTAAAAGCAACGCCAGAGCGGCGTTTCTTCCTTTCTGTTCTTGACAAAATAATAAAATGGCCAGTGGAGGTTCTCTTCTGCACTGTTGAACTAATCCAGTAAATGTGGATGAGGAGTTAAGATATAGTGTCACCTTGTGACTTCACTAGGGGTGGGGCACTATTTTCACCTCCGGATTAAAAGCGTGCCCAAAATAGACTGCCTGCTACTCAGGCCCAGAAGCTAGGATATGCATTGGTAGATTTGGATAGAAAACACTCTAAAGTTTCCAAAACTGTTAAAATAATGTCTGTGAGTATAACAGAACTGATATGTCAGGCGAAAACCTGAGAAAAATCCATCCAGTAAGTGGGATTTTTTTCTGTTTGTAGTTTTCTATTGAATGCCATTACAGTATCCATTGACTTAGGACTCAACTTGCACTTCCTATGGCTTCCACTAGATATCAACAGTCATTAGAAATTATTTCAGGCTTGTATTCTGAAAAATTAGGGAGTAAGACCACTGAATGAGTGGACACTGCAGTGTCCCAGAGGTTTTTCGTGCGTCTTTCTTGTTTTCCTTTTATATTGACAAAGCTTTTGTCCAGTTGAAATATTATTGAATATTATGACTAAAAACAACCTGAGGTTTGATTATAAACATCGTTTGACATGTTTCTACAAACTTTACTGATACTTTTAGGATTTTTCGTCTGCCTGTTGTGACTGCCTTCGAGCCTGTGGATTACTGAACAAAACGCACAAACAAAACTGAGGTTTTTGGATATAAAGAGGGACTTTATCGAACAAAACAAACATTTATTGAGTAAATGGGAGTGTTGTGAGTGCAACCATATGAAGATCATCAAAGGTAAGTGATTAATTTTATTGCTATTTCTGACTTTTGTAACTCCTCTACTTGGCTGGTAACTGTTTGTAATGATTTGTCTGCTGGGCTATGTTCTCAGATAATCGCATGGTATGCTTCGCCGTAAAGCATTTTTAAAATCTGACACCGTGGATGGATTCACAAGAAGTTAATCTTTAAACCGATGTATAACACTTGTATGTTTTCTGAATTTTTATAATGAGTATTTCTGTTTTTGAATTTGGTGCTCTGCAATTTCACTGGATGTTGGCCAGGTGGGACGCTACCGTCCCACACCCCCTAGAGAGGTTTTAACATTCAAAAGTGCCCCAGGCTCGCGTTCCATTTCCCCTGAAAAACGGATGCATCCGGTTGTTTCAGACCCTGCAGAGGATGGTTATAAAGAGACAGTACTCTTGCTGGCATGGATGGAGAGACTGGAGGGTGGAAGGAGGGATAGAGCGATGAGAAACCCATCCCTGCTCTCTCCCAGTAAAAGCAGTAAGAGCAGGTGATGACAGAGGCCAGTCCACTCACCAGACAGACCAAAAAGCTTCCGTTCTTTCTCATTACTTCACCACTCAGGGCACTATTCCAGGCTCTAATAGAGCTAACTAAGGTTACTCAGGAAGCCATTGATACTGTATTTCATTGTGATGAAGTTGGCCAATGCTTCTCATGTTGGAAGAAATGACTCATGTTTTGCTACCTTGGTGCAAAGCCACTGGATTCAGGGCTGCTGTGTGTTTACCACTTAGTAATGTTTCCTGTATCAAGGTTAGATGTGATACAAATTTGACTCGAGAAACTATTTACATAATTATAATCATCCAGTTTGCCTTGTGGCATCAAATACTCCTCACAAGGTGGAGGATTTGCAGTTGAATATTTTTTTTTACTGTATCACTTTCAAAGCAGATTCAATAACTTAAGACCTCAAAGCTAAAAGTCTATCGCTGAGTGATATCTGGGGCGGTAGGGTAGCCTAGTGGTTAGAGCGTTTGACTAGTAACCGGAAGGTTACAAGTTCAAACCCCTGAGCTGACAAGGTACAGATCTGTTGTTCTGAACAGGCAGTTAACCCAATGAGGGTAAAAACAGGGACTACTGGTCCAGAGTCAATGTGTGGGGCACAATTTAGTGAAGGTAATTGAGGTAGTATGTAGAAAGAGTTAAATAAACAGAGGGTAGCAGCAGAGTAAAGAGGGGTCTAGGTAACCATTTTAGCTGTTCAGGAGTCTTCTGTCTTGGGGGTAGAAGCTGTTAAGAAGCCTAGAGTTGGCGCTCCGGTACCGCTTGCCCTGCGGTAGCAGAGAGAACAGTCTTTGACTAGGGTGATTCAGAATATCTTTTTGGTCATAAGAGACGGTGGCAGAAATATTATGCACAAAATAAGTTACAAATAACACGAAAAAAACCCACACATAATAGCACAATTGGTTTGGAGGCTGTAAAACGGCAGCCATTTCCTCCGGCGCCAATTGTCTGTAGAGCTCTGAGACAGGATTGTGTCGAGTCACAGATCTGGGGAAGGATACAGAAACAATGTCCGTAGCATTGAACACAGTGGCCTCCGTTATTCTTAAATGAAAGAAGTTTGGAACCACCAAGACTCTTCCTAGAGCTGGACTTTCTCAAACAGAAAGGGGAGAAGGGCCTCTGACAGAGATCTAGAATTCCTCTGTGGAGATGGGAGAACCTTCCAGAAGGACAACCATCTCTGCAGCACTCCACCAATAAGGCCTTTATGGTAGAATGGCCAGACAGAAGCCACTCCTCAGTAAAAGGAACATGACAGCCCACTTGGAGTTTGGTAAAAGGCACATAAAGACTCTCAGACCATGAGAAACAAGATTGTCTGGTCTGATGAAGCGTCACGTCTGGAGGAAACCAGGCACCGTTCCGAAGCATGGTGGCAGCATCATGTTGTGGGGATGTTTTTTAGCAGCAGGGACTGGGAGACTAGTCAGGATCGAGGCAAAGATGAACGGAGCAAAGTACAGAGATGAAAACCTGCTCCAGAGCGCTCAGGAATTACACTATATCATTTAACCAAAGTATATTTGTAACCCTTCCAAATTCTTGGACACATTATCTATGAACAGGTTTTTTAGGTCAGTGTGTTGCATAGTGGCATGTTTCTGACATATCTGAGATTAAAGTAACCCTGGTCTCACTAGTCTTAGTGACAGAAGAGCTTACATTCTCCCATGTCGTGCGAGTGCACCCTTTACATGCTGTAACATTAATCCTCCATTGATCTCTCTCTTTACATCTGTCTCTGGCTGGCCTCCAGTTCTGGTTCCTGGGGTCCCTGGGGGCCCAAAATTCCCCTGGTACCTCCAGGCATTTGGTCAACGCAGCAGCGAAGATGTTGATCTGTGACCTCAGTTTTATCACATTTGTCTTCATGATCCATCTCGCTGACGGTTGGTGGATTGATTAGTCAGACCTTATAAGTAGACTACTGCCAGCGTTTAGGGTTGTTACACAACACAGATATTTTCTATGTGGGAGCAATGGTAGAAGGTTATGTTCATGCATGGCCACTGTTGTGTTGTGGGCTACTACAGTAATGTATACTGACCAAAAATATAAGCAAAACATGTAATGTGTTGGTCCCTTGTTTCATGAGCTGAAATAAGACATCCCAGAAATATTCCATACGCACAAAAAGCTTATTTCTCTCAAATGTTTTGCATTCATTTGTTTACATCCCTGTTAGTGAGCATTTCTGCTTTGCCAAGTATCCATCCACCTGACAGGTGCGGCATATCAAGAAGCTGATTAAACAGCATTACCATAACACAGGTGCAGCTTGTGCTGGGGACAATTAAAGGCCACTTTTGTCACACAAGACAATGCCACAGATGTTTTAGGTTTTTCGGAAGCGGGCAATTGACAAACTGACTGGAGGAATGTCCACCAGAGATGTTGCCAGAGAATTGAATGTTAATTTCTCTACTATAAGCTATAGAGAATTTGGCAGGACATACAACCGGCCTCACAACCACAGACCATGTGTAACCATGCCAGCCCAGAAACATCCCTTTTTCAGGACCCTGTCTTTCAAAGATAATTCGTAAAAATCCAAATGACTTCACATATCTTCATTGTAAAGGGTTGAAACACTGTTTCCCATGCTTGTTCAATGAACCTTACACACAATTCATGAACATGCACCTGTAGAATGGTTGTTAAGACACTAACAGCTTGCAGACAGTAGGCAATTAAGGTCACAGTTATGAAAACATAGGACACTAAAGAGACCTTTCTACTGACTCTGAAAAACTCCAAAAGAAAGATGCCCAGGGTCCCTGGTCATCTGTGGGAACGTGCCGTAGACATGCTGCAAGGAGGCATGAGGACTGCAGATGTGGCCAGGGCAAAGAATTGCAATGTCCGTACTGTGAGACGCCTAAGACAGCGGTACTGGGAGACAGGACGGACAGCTGATCATCCTCTCAGTGGCAGACCACGTGTAACAACACCTGCACAGGATCGGTACATCCGAACATCACACCTGCGGGACAGGTACAGGATGGCAACAACAACTGCCCGAGTTACACCAGGAACGCACAATCCCTCCATACTGTCCACAATAGGCTGAGAGAGGCTGGATTGAGGGCTTGTAGGCCTGTTGTAAGGCAGATCCTCACCAGACATCACCGGTAACAACGTCCCCTATGGGCACAAACCCACGGTCGCTAGACCAGACAGGACTGCAAAAAGTGCTCTTCACTGACGAGTTGCGGTTTTGTCTCACCAGGGGTGATGTCGGTTTCGCGTTTATCGTCGAAGGAATGAGCATCACACCGAGGCCTGTACTCTGGAGCGGGATCAATTTGGAGGTGGAGGGTCCGTCATGGTCTGGGGCGGTGTGTCACATCATCAGACTGAGCTTGTTGTCATTGCAGGCAATGTCAACTCTGTGCGTTACAGGGAAGACATCCTCATACCTCATGTGGTACCCTTCCTGCAGGCTCTTCCTCACATAACCCTCCAGCATGACAATGCCACCAGCCATACTGCTGGTTCTGTGCGTGATTTCCAGGAATGTCAGTGTTCTGCCATGGCCAGCGAAGAGCCCGGATCTCAATCCCATTGAGCACGTCTGGGACCTGTTGGATCAGAGGGTGAGGGCTAGGGTCATTCCTCCCAGAAATGTCCAGGAACTTGCAGGTGCCTTGGTGGAAGAGTGGGGTAACATCTCACAGCAAGAATTGGCAAATCTGGTGCAGTCCACAAGGAAGAAATGCACTGCAGTACTTAACGCAGCTGGTGGCCACACCAGATACTGACTGTTACTTTTGATTTAGACCCCCCCTTTATTCAGGGACACATTATTCATTTTGTGTTAGTCACATGTCTGTGGAACTCGTTCAGTTTATGTCTCAGTTGTTGAATCTTGTTATGTTCATACAAATACTTACACGTTAAGTTTGCTAAAAATAAACGCAGTTGACAGCGAGAGGACGTTTCTTTTTTTGCTGAGTTTATGAACTGTAACTCAGTGAAATTGTTGAAATTTTGTTACATTTATGTTTTCGTTCAGTATTATACTAATGTTCTCATTGTTTTACAATGGTAGCTACATAGGAAAAAAATGCACCCCTTCCAGTTTTCTTTTACAATTAGGTTTTAATTGAATAATTTAATTTGCTTTGCATTATCCATTAAAATAAAAGGCCCAGGACACATTTCTTCACCTGGGCCATAGAAAGACTTCTACAGAGGTCAAATGTTTTCTAATCATCCCTTTAAGAGAAATACCCATTTAATCAAACGCTGAAATGAAAAACAATGTGATTTTCTGACTTTTTTTCTGGTACAAAATTGATAAATATGGATGACCTTGTTATACTGTATCTCAAGGAAATACTGTCATATTAAAAACAACTTGATATAAAAATAGATGTGTTGATTTCTGTGTATGTTTAGCTGTTACCTAATATACTTAGTTGACTTTGTGCACTTTTGATACATGTGTATTGCTCGTGCCTTCTCTGTTTTGATGGGGTCAGATTGGGTAACATTCAAACGGAATAAAATCCTTCCGGAAAAAATAAAAATAAAAAGGCATGACGGAACTTTTCATTCCGATGATGCAGCATAGAAGCTGATTATGCTTTACCATGGATACCACTGAAACATTGTAAGTAGGTACAAAGGTGTCATACATGGGATACCAGAACCTTCCCAGAAGGCAATGAGCATAAAGTGAATGGATTGGGACGAAAAGGTTTCATTCATCTCCCAAAAAATCTCTCTTTTCTTAAAAAAAGCAAAAAGCAAACACACGATGTAGGATTATTTAGAGCAAAGTATACCCAAGGGATAACAGGACCACTAGGAAAATATCAGTCACTGTAGCCAGCTGAATGACTATCTCATAGTTGTTTTCTTGCTTTGAAGGGCAGTGATTTTGGTGTCAGAGGAAATAGAGAAAAGTAGTATCTTAGGGGACATTAACTCCATGACACAGCATAATAAATGGTATGCTATTTCGTAGAGCAGTGCATTATGTGTAGGCATAAATGACATTTCAAATTCTACGATTCATGCCAAATATTCAAATGTGTCTGTCATGCACCTTAGTTTTACTTAGATACTGATGAAACTACTCAATTTATTGTAACGAAGACAAAAACAAATCTGTACATACTAAAATAATACATTTATTTGGTTTTAAGGGAAAGGGGGAGACCGAGTCAGTTGTACAACTGAATGCCTTCAACTGAAATGTGTATTCCGCATTTAACCCGACCCCCTCTGAATCAGAGAGGTGTAGGGGGCTGGCTTAATTGACATCCACGGCACCAGTGTGTTAACTGCCTTGCTCAGGGGCAGAAAGACAGAATTTTTCCTTGTCAGCTCGGGGATTCGATCCTGTAACTTTTTTATTACAGACCCAACACTCTGACCATTAGGTTACCTGCCGCCCCCATTTAGAAATGTTTTGTTTGGTATTGTGCTTGAAGTTGAACCTAGATTATTTACATTCAAGACACTTTTTACCTTTCTCAATTATGACTACTCTTGTTACTTCCAGTCCAAAGCATCATTGTCCAATTCGAATTTCAAGTTCCGTTTCGGTAGCTTCCCACTGGGCACACACTGGTTGAATCAACGTTGTTCCACACCAATGTGGAATAGATGTTGAATTCACGTCTGTGCGCTGTGGGTGTAAGATTCCATATCAACAACACTCCTTACAAATAATTTTGTCCATATCATTCTTCATATAATGTTGTACCAAATCAAACGTAACTCAGCTGCTCAGCAACCTCTTGAGTTATCTAACTTAGGAGAGCACTCCAGTAAACGAAGAATGAAGGATGTCTATGTAACTCAAACTCAAAACATCAGTCAGAGAAATGAGTGTGGTGCTGTTATCTAACAGGTGCACCACAAAATAAATATTGAGACTCAAGAAGTGGTATCCAGAAATAAAACGGAGCTTTGTGCCAATCGTCAATTATGTTGACTAAATAATAGGAAGGTGCATTTCAGTATTATTGCTTTTCGTATTGGCTGTCCAACTGATCATGTAAACCTATTGCGTCTTAGGTGTGATGGAATCAAATCACCATATCACAGATAGTTTCTTGTGCTTGATAGTGTTTTTTAAAAGCTTGCCCATATTTTTCTAAAATAATTGGATGAAAATTTTTAACATGATAAGGGCACCGCGTGTCCCACACGCATAACCTTTGTAGGCCATTAGGAATATATTGATGACAGTCTTTGTGCAAAGTAAAACTTAACTCACAATCATTTACCTGGTAAAGTCACATTCTTTCTGCATGCACCTCATATTAGTTGAACTTAGCTATCAAAAGTGATTTTATAACATACAAAAATTGCTATTTACTATAAAGATACACTATATATACAAAAGTATGTGGACATCCCTTCAAATTAGTGGATTCGGCTATTTCAGCCACACCCATTGATGAAAGTGTTTAAAATCAAGGAAATACAGCTATGCAATCTCTGTAGAAAACAATGGCAGTAGAATAGCCTTACCGAAGAGCTCAGTGACTTTCAGCACTGTCATAAGATGCCACCTTTCCAACAAATCAGTTCGTGAAATTTCTGCACTGCTTGAGCTGCCCCTGTTAACTGTAAATGCTGTTAATGTGTAGTGGAAATGTCTAGGAGCAACAGCGGCTCAGGCTCAAAGTGGTAGGCCACACAAACTCACAGTACGGGACCGCCGAGCACGTACAAATGGTCTGTCCTTGGTTGCAACACTCATTACTGAGTTTCAAACTGCCTCTGGAAGCAACATCAGTGCAAGTCCATGGCTGGGCAGCCGCACACAAGCCTAAGATCACCACGCGCAATGCCAAGCGTCAGCTGGAGGGGTGTAAAACTCGCCGCCATTGAACTCTGGAGCAGTGGAAACGCATTCTCTGGACTGATGATTCACACTTCACCATCCGGCAGTCCGACAGACAAATCTGGGTTTGGCGGATGCCAGGAGAACGTTACCAGCCCGAATGCATAGTGCCAACTGTAAAGTTTGGTGGAGGAGGAGTAATGGTCTGGGATTGTTTTTCATGGTTCTGGCTAGGTCACTTAATTCCAGTGAATGGAAATCTTCCAACTGTGCTTCCAACTTCATGGCAACAGTTTGGGGAAGGCCCTTTCCTGTTTCAGCATAACAATGCCCCCATGCACAAAGCAAGGTCCATACAGAAATGGTTTGTCGAGATCGGTATGGAAGAAGTTGACTGGCCTGCACAGAGCCCTGACCTCAACCCCATCGAACGCCTAATCAGTGCCCGACCTCACTAATGCTCTTGTGGCTGAATGGAAGCAAGTCCCTGCAGCAATGTTTCAACATCTATTTGAAAGCCTTCCCAGAAGAGTGGAGGCTGTTATAGCAGCAAAGGGGGAACCAACTCCATATTAATGCCCATGACTTTGGAATGAGATGCTCAATGAGCAGGTGTCCACATACTTTTGGTCATGCAGTGTAATAGAGGGTAAATGCTTTTTACATGTGAAGCCCTTCAATTCTCATTGAGTTCAGACATACTTTCATCAAACCCGTTCTCTTTGTAGAATTATGCAATGATGATTGGATTGCATCATCTCCATTGAGTTTCTGTCTCCTGATAACATTAATGATGTGCATAGATTCGTTGTAAAGAGAATAATCAAAATAATGATGAAATGTAAATGATATTTTCCATATCAACAACTTAGTTGTTTCAAACTTTGTTGAGGTCAGAATAATCCTGTGTTATTTTAATGTTTTATGCAAGGGGTATCAAAATGAACAATAAAATGTATTGCCCGTTCTAAAATGAATGTATTGCATTACTATAGGGCCTACTCTTACGTTCTGCTTGTAGTGCAAATGATATCTATTCATCACAAAGGGTTCAAATGAAGTCCACGTTGTGAAACTGTGTTGTGCATCAGTGGCTCGTGGATGGTTAGATCATTTAGCATGGCTCATTGCTTCTGAATGTTGCAGTGCACTTTTACAGGAATTTTCAACGTGTCACCGAACTCAGTTCCAGCGATTGTGAATTCCAGCAATGTGGGAAGCTTATATGTAGCTTTAAACTGTAACGCTGCCATTTGTGCCCAATAGCAACTTGAACTAGCTAAAAATCATTTTTTAAATATGTTTTTTTAAATAATACTCCACATGAAACATAACTTATCTAAGCAATAATATTTACACCTGGGTCCTGATTATTTGGTCTTGTCATTATACCTGTTCGATGCATCATTAAACACTCTCAACTCAAATGAAAAAATGAAGATTCAAGTTTCCATGAAGGAACAATGTCCTTCGCTGGCCTTTTCCTTTTGTTGTGGTCCTGTGGACATTCTTTACCACAGTTTTGCATGCTGCGTACGTTTGCTAGCATCCACTTTTTCCAGTGTCCCGCTTGCCCTTTCACTGTCCCCTCATGTACTTTACATCCTATTACAGTAGACAGCTTTTCCTATGGCACTGCGCACTGTTCTGCATTTTTACCCTTGGAAGGAAAGACAACTTATCGAAGTTGACCCCAGGTAGTGCAGAGGTCATATCTCCGACTCCCTGCGGTACGACCTTTGGTCCAGTCCCCTGGTGGTCTGTAGCCGCTCAAATTCGTGTCGATTGTTCCGCCCCGGACTGTTCAGGTTGGCCAACGCTCTGAACGAACCACTGCCCATGCCCATGCCCATGCCCACCACCTCCTCTTCCTCATCCTCATCCCGGCTGAGAAAGGCCAGCTCGTTCTCGTAACAGAAGGAGTTGGAGGTGGGCACCAGGAACTTGTTCTCCACCATGTCCTTGGCACTGCAGCACGGGGTGGACGGTACCTCGTAGGTCTTGTGAAAGTGAGAGTAATCCACCCTGTACAGGTTCTTCTCCTCGAAGAGCACTGGCTCGAACCGGTAACCCCACAGTACCTCCGTGGCCAGGTAGGAGCTGCGGGCCTGCGTGGTCATGGCGGTTGCCTCGACCATCCCTTCCAGTATGACCACAATCTCAAAATCCGCCGTATCCAGGTCATTTTTCCTGATCCCATAGAGTGGACTATCCTCATTGATCTCATGGATAATCGTAATGGGAGAAACCAAGAAAATCCTGTCCAGGCCTTTGTCAAAGCCCACATTGATGTCTACTTGGTCCAGGGGGATATACTCCCCTTCGTCAGTGATCCGGGGTTTGATGAGCTGAGCTCTGACATGGGCCTCTACGATGTGACTCTTCCTTAGGTTCCCCACCCTCCACATGAGGCACAGCTTGCTGTCGCGCAAAGAGATCACTGCGTTGTGGCTGAACAGTAGTGTCCGCGCACGTTTCTTGGGCCTTGCCATCTTGGCCATGATGGCGCCGATCATGAAGCAGTCGATGATGCAGCTAATGATGGACTGGAAGACCACCATGAACACGGCGACCGGACACTCCTCTGTCACGCAGCGGTAGCCGTAGCCGATGGTTGACTGGGTCTCGATGGAGAACAGGAAGGCGGCCACGAAGCCGTTGACCTGCAGGACGCAAGGTGTGAAGTTGTCGTCTCCGGCTGGGTTGTCCAGGTCGCCGTGGAGCAATGCTATAACCCAGAAGGCCAGGCCAAAGGCCAGCCAGGACAGCACGAACACCAGTGTGAACAGCACCAGCATGTAGCGCCAACGGATGTCCACGCACGTGGTGAAAAGGTCGGCCATGTAGCGAGATGACTTGTCCTCCATGTTGGCGAACTGCACGTTGCACTGGCCATTCTTCTTGACAAAGCGGTTGCGGACCTTATGGCGTGTGTGGATCTTGCCGTTGCCGAAGCCGTTCATGCCGCCACCGCTGCTGCTGTGCATATTGGTGAGGCGCAGTGCCTCCTCCTCGGACGACACGATGCTGTAACGGTTGATCCGCCCAACGCTCATGCTGGCCACGTAGGCCGGGCTGCAGTGTCGGAGTAAGTGGGAAATCCTTGAGTCCCAATGTGTGATCACTCAAAGGCCCTTCCCAGGGGTATCACTGCCAGAGCCCCATCTCAGAAGGTGAAGGTGGAGGTGTGCTTTTGGGTGTTGTACTCTTGGCAGACCACTGCCTGAGGAAAGAGGAAAGGGATACGGATGTCAGTATATCACAGCATGTCAGTATCAACATACCCCACCATGAAGACTCTGGGAAACTGCACTACAAAGGCTGCGTTAAGACAGACAGACAAATTCTGATATTTTTTCCACTAATTGGTCTTTTGACAAATCACATCAGATCTTTTCACATCAGATCTTTTCGGAGCTTATATGATTGGGCAAAAGTCCAATTAATGAAAAGTCTTCACAAGTATGTAGTACATTTGCACAAAAATCTAAACAGATCATCAAAATTGCTAATTTGTCAATACTCAAAGTACATTTTCAATTGACTGAGTATAACAAACAAATTTGTTCACTGCACAAAATCACTCTTTCAATTTGGATACATGTTCAATCTAGTATCAGCTTTAAAAAATAAAATGTTCACCTTACTTTTGATTAGATTTTCTTGTCATTTGTTAACAATACAATTAATTATCACTTAATCAAACTTCTCAAAACTGAAAACTACTGAACCAAAATTGTGGAGTGCCTAGTAAACGTATATAGTTTGATAACCGCGGAACACTGTAAAATACTATATTATTACCTCATAAATGTATCAATTTGACATAATTGTATGTTTATGTGCTGTGAATACTACATCAATATTCTCCATCAGTCAGTGTTCTTCAATAGGATAACGTGGTAAGACTCGCTCTATATGTGCTACCATTTAGAATAATAGTGTAGAGTAAAATGCACTGCTGAAATACCTGGATTGTTTATAACAATATATTCCGCTCATTAGATGAATTTCATTGATACACTGTAAGCTGATGAATTTTGAAGCAGAGAGACAGGCAATACTGTATCACTTGACAAGTCACGTAGAAATGGGGATCTTGTTACGTTTTTACAATAACCAACTGCTTTACAATACAATACAATACAATACTATTTATACTTTATTTAATATGTGTTTTGTTATTTTTTGTTGGGGGTTACTTAAGCAATAAGGCACGAGGGGGTGTGGTGTATGGCCAATATACCACGGCTAAGGGCTATTCTTATGCATGACGCAACGCGGAGTGCTTGGCCATATACCACAACCCCCTGAGGTGCCTTATTGCTACTATAAACTGGTTTCCAATATAATTAGAGCACTAAAATGAAATATTTTAACATACCTGTGGTATACTGTCTGATACACCAAGGCGGTCAGCCAATCAGCATTCAGGGCTCGAACCACCCAGTTAATAAAAGTAAATTATCCATTTCAAATTATATGTTTATAAAACATGCACCTGTAGGCTCCCCCCTACAGGTGGGTCGAGCCCTGAATGCTGATTGGCTGACATGGTATATCAGACCGTACCACGGGTATGACTTTGGTCAGGTGATAGGATAGTATTGGTCAGGCGATGAGCGGTGCCTTGTTTCCTCCAGACGTGACACTTGGCATTCAGGTCAAAGAGTTCATTCTCGGTTTCATCAGACCAGAGAATCTTGTTATCTTGGTCTGAGAGTACTTTAGGTGCCTTATGGCAAACTCCAAGTGGGCTGTCATGTCCCTTTTACTGAGGAGTGGCATCCGTCTGGCAACTCTACTATAAAGGCCTGATTGGTGGAGGGCTGCAGAGATGGTTGTCTATCTGGATGGTTACCCCATTTCCACATAGACTCTGGAGCTCTGTCAGAGTGACCATCTGGTTCTTGGTTACCTCCCTGACCAAGGTCCTTCTCCCCCGATTGCTCAGTTTGGCTGTGCGGACAGCTCCAGGAAGAGTCTTGGTGGTTCCAAACTTCTTCCATTTAAGAATGATAGAGGCCACTGTGTTCTTGGGGACCTTCAGTGCTTTAGTAACCTTCCTCAGATTCTTGCCTCGACACAATCCTGTCTCGTAGCTCTACGGACAATTCCTTCGACCTCATGGTTTGGTTTTTGCTCTGACATGCACTGTCAACTGTGCGACCTTATATAGATAGCGTGTGTTCCAAATCATGTCCAATCAATGTAATTTACCACAGGTGGACTGCAATCAAGTTGTATAAACATCTCAAGGATGCTCAATGGAAACAGGATGCACCTGAGCTCAATTTCAAGTTTCATCACAAAGGGTCTGAATACTTATGTAAATAAGGTAAATCCGTTTTTTATTTGGAATACATTTGCAAAAATATCAAAAAACCTGTTTTCACTTTGTCATTATGGTGTTTTTGTAAATTGATGAGGGTAAAAAAAATGATTTAATACATTATAGAATAAGGCTGTAGCATAACAAAATGTAAAAAAAAGGCAGGGGTTTGAATAATGATGTAAATTAAGGTATTTATATTTGCCATTTTTTTTTATCCATTTGCAAACATTTCTGAAAACCTGTTTCAATTTGTCATGATGGTGTATTGTGTGTAGATGGATGAGGAAAAATAAATAATGGAATCCGTTTTAGAATAAGGCTGTAACATAACAAAATGTGTAAAAAGTCAAGTCTCGACATAGCTCATTCTAATATGTATATTGCTGTACATTTCATTCCTAGTATATCTTGTGGAATGAGTTATGTGTAGATGCATATAGATTGCATTTGGTTGGTATTTTGGATTTGTTCTGACATTTCTTGTACTATCTAGATGACGTGTGTATGTTTTTGCACCGTTGGAGCTAGAAACACAAACATGCATGATAGCTTCAGAAGCTTGTGCATTCACCACATTTTTGGTGCTTGTTTGGAGATGTGTTCCTCAGACTTAAAAGGAAACAATTGTTGATATCTTGAAAATGATGTGTCCTAGCTAAGATTCTCTTAGAAAATATATTATAAAATGCATTTATCATACATTACATTGCAGTACTGTTGTTTAGAAAGAAAGATGAGAGGAGTGTTTATCAACAATGTATGAATTGTCCAGTAGTGTCTTTTTCCAATGAAAGCCCCCCAAAATGTAGTGACTTAATGCAGTGTCCAGAAAAGTGGAGTGGGCATGTGTATATAGTCTCATTTACACATTTTGTTACATGTTGTTACAATGTTTCAGAAAAGTTGTAATACAAAAAAAACATATTTGTCTTGTAAATGATATTTATAACGATTTTTAAAAAAAAAACCTATTAGGGTGAGGTGCTTGTATACTATTCAGGCTATCTGTAAATATGCAATCCTAAGGTACTATGCCTTCTGCAGAATTTTTAAAACAGATTTTAAGAGACTTTGATCAAGAAACCTTTAAGATTTCACTGTCTATTTCAGTCTCTGTAACATTCTTTAAAGGAGGGTGTAAAAACCATTATGGCTCTCTAAAGTAAAAATGGAAATTAGAATATTTTCAAAATTATAATTTTTGTATTCAGCCCAGCCTTTCCCTGCATTTTCCTACTGCACCCTACGGTATATAGGTATACTGCATTTTCCCACTGCAACCTACGGTATATAGGTATACTGCATTTTCCCACTGCAACCTACGGTATATAGGTATACTGCATTTTCCCACTGCAACCTACGGTATATAGGTATACTGCATTTTCCCACTGCAACCTACGGTATATAGGTATACTGCATTTTCCCACTGCAACCTACGGTATATAGGTATACTGCATTTTCCCACTGCACCCTACAGTATATAGGTATACTGCATTTTCCCACTGCACCCTACGGTATATAGGTATACTGCATTTTTCCACTGCAACCTATGGTATATATGTATACTGCATTTTTCTACTGCATCCTACGGTATATAGGTATACTGCATTTTCCTACTGCATCCTACGGTATATAGGTATACTGTATTTTTCCACTCTCTGCTTGTGTGCATGTCCAATACTAGAGTGAAACCTTTCTGATGGTTAAGGGATCAATCATTCATATTTAATTTGTATCTATCGTTCAAAAGTTTGGGGTCACTTAGAAATGTACTTGTTTTTTGAAAGACAAGCTAATTTCTTGTCCATCAAAATATCATCACATTGATCAGAAATACAGTGTAGCCATTGTTAATGTTGTAAATGTCTATTGTAGCTGGAAACGGCAGATTGTTAATGAAATATCTACATAGGCGTACAGAGGCCCACAATCAGCAATCATCACTCCTGTGTTCCAATGGCACGTTGTGTTAGCTAGTCCAAGTTTATAATTTTAAAAGGCTAATTGATCAATAGAAAACCCTTTTGCAATTATGTTAGTACAGCTGAAAACTGTTGTGCTGATTAAAGAAGCAGATTGGTTGAAAAGCATGCATTTAGTTTTGCTAGCGTTTAAAGAGCAGTTGGAGGCCATAGAAGGAGTGTTGTATGGCATTGAAGCTCGTTTGGAGGTTTGTTTGTAAGGCATTGAAGCTCATTTGGAGATTTGTTAATACAGTGTCCAAAGAAGGGCCAGAAGTATACAGAATGGTGTCGTCTGAGTAGAGGTGGATAAAGGAATCACCCGCAGCAAGAGCGACATCGTTGATATATACAGAGAAAAGAGTCGGCCCGAAAATTTAACCCTGTGGTACCCCTATAGAGACTGTCAGAGGTCCGGACAACAGGCTCTCCGATTTGACACACTGAACTATCTGAGAAGTAGTTGGTGAACCAGGCAAGGCAGTCATTTGAGAAATCAAGGCTGTTGAGTCTGCCGATAAGAACACGGTCATTGACAGTGTGGCCAGGTCGATGAAGACGGCTGCACAGTACAGTCTTTTATTGATGGAGGTTATGATGGAGGTTATGATATCGTTTAATACCTTGAGCGTGGCTGAGGTGCACCCGTGACCAGCTTGGAAATCGGATTGCACAGTGGAGAAAGTATGGTGGATTCGAAATGGTCAGTGATCTGTTTGTTAACTTGACTTTTGAAAACTTTAGAAAGGCAGGGCAGAATGGATATAGGTCTGTAACAGTTTGGGTCTAGAGTGTCACCCCCCTTGAAGAGGTGGATGACCGCGGCAGCTTTCCAATCTTTAGGAATCTCGGACAATACGAAAGAGAGGTTAAAACCTGTTGAATCTAGGGGGCAATATTTTCATTTTTGGAAAAATAATGTTCCCAAAGTAAATGGGCTATTTTGTCAGGACAAGATGCTAAAATATGCATATAATTGACAGCTTAGGATAGAAAACACTCTAAAGTTTCCAAAACTGTAAAATGATTGTCTGTGAGTTTAACAGAACTGATATTACCGGCGAAATCCTGAGAAAAATCCAATCAGGAAGGGACTCTTATTTAGAAAGCTCTGTGTTCCTATGCATCCCTATTGAGCAGTGAATGAGATATCAACCAGATTCCTTTTTCTATGGCTTCCTTAATGTGTCTAGTGTCGCAATACATAGTTTCAGGCTTTTATTTTGAAAAATGAGCCTGAACTTCAACATTGCGTCAGTGGTCAGCTGGAGGCTCTCAGAGTGTTTTGTGCGTAAAAGACAAATTCAGCCATTGTTTCTCTCTTTCCTACTAAGATGCCACCTGTCCCGGGTGATATATTATCAAATAGATATTTGAAAAACACCTTAAGGATTGATTATTAACAACATTTGCCATGTTTCTGTCGATATTATGGAGCTAATTTGGAATATTTTTTGGTGTTGTCGTGACCGCAATTTCCGGGCGAATTCTCAGCCAAACGTGAAGAACTAACAGAGTTATTTCGGCTACAAAAATAATATTTTTGGAAAAAGGAACATTTGCTATCTAACTGGGAGTCTCGTGAGTGAAAACATCCGAAGCTCATCAAAGGTAAACGATTTAATTTGATTGCTTTTCTGATTTTCGTGACCAGGTTGCCTGCTGCTTGCAAGGCATAATGCTATGCTAGGCTATCGATAAACTTACACAAATGCTTGTCTTGCTTTGGCTGTAAAGCATAATTTCAAAACCTGAGATGACAGGGTGACTGACAAAAGGCTAAGCTGTGTTTCAATATATTTCACTTGTGATTTCATGAATATTAATATTTTCTAGTAATATGTATGTCCGTTGCATTATGCTAATTAGTGTCAGTTGATGACAATTCTCCCGGATTCGGGATGGGTAGATCCAAGAGTTAAACAGACTGGTAATAGGGGTTGCAACAATGGTGGCGGATAATTTTAGAAAGAGAGGGTCCAGATTGTCTAGCCCAGCTGATTTGTACGGATCCAGGTTTTGCAGCTCTTTCAGAACATCTGCTATCTGGATTTGGGTGAAGGAGAAGCTGGGGAGGATTATGTAAATAGCTGCGGGGGGTGCGGAGCTGTTTACTGGGGTTGGGGTAGCCAGGAGGAAAGCATGACCAGCCGTAGAGAACACTGATTGAAATTCTCGATTATTGTGGATTCATCAGTGGTGACAGTGTTTCCTACTGTCACGATCGTCGTCAGGGTGGAAATGACCGGACCAAGGAGCAGCGTGGTAAGTGCACATTCTTTTTGAGTGCCGCCAACAAAAACAAGGAATAAGGAAGCTACCGTGATGCTTACTAGGTCTATACAGGCCACTAACAAAGTCAACTACCCACAACTAAGGTGGCAAAACATGCTGCCTAAGTATGATTCCCAATCAGAGACAACGATAGACGGCTGTCCCTGAATGAGAACCATACCTGGCCAAAACATAGAAACAGAAAACATTGAAATAAAGAACCTAGAATTCCCACCCTAGTCACACCCTGGTCGAACCAAAATAGAGAATAAAAGCCTCTCTATGACCAGGGCGTGACACCTACCCTCAGTGCAGTGGGCAGCTGGGAGGAGGTGCTCTTATTCTCCATGGACTTTAGTGTCCCAAGACTGTTTGGAGTTAGAACTACAAGATGCAAATTTCTGTTTGAAAAAGCTAGCCTTTGCTTTCCTAACTGACTATGCAGTCAGTATCGCGGGGACTATGCGATGCTAGTGCTCTCCGCCACAGGATGTTTTTGTGCTGGTCGAGGGCAGTCAGGTCTGGAGTGAACCAAGGGCTGTATCTGTTCTTAGTTCTACATTTTTTTAAAGGGGCATGCTTATGTAAGATGTTGAGGGAATTACTTTTAAAGAACGTCCAGGCATCCTCTACTGACGGGATGAGGTCAATATCCTTCCAGGATATCTGGGCCAGGTTGATTAGAAAGGCCTGCTCGCATAAGTGTTCTAGGGAGCATTTGACAGTGATGAGGGGTGGTTGTTTGACCGCGGACCCATTACGGATGCAGGCAATGAGGCAGTGATCACTGAGATCCTGATTGAAAACAGCAGAGGTGTATTTGGAGGGCAAGTTGGCCAGGATAATGTCTATTATCCTGGCCTGTACAGCACTTTGAGATATAAGCTGATGTACGAAGGGCTATATAAATACATTTGATTTGATTTGATTTGATATTAGGGTGCCCATGTTTACGGATTTAGAGTTGTACCTGGTGGGTTCCGTGATCACTTGTGTGATATTGAGGGCATCTAGCTTAGATTGTAGGACTGCTGAGGTGTTAAGCATATCCAGGTTTAGGTCACCTAACAGAACAAACTCTGAAGATAGATGTGGGGGCAATCAATTCACATATGGTGTCCAGGGCACAGCTGGGAGCTGAGGGGGGTTTATAACAGGCGGCAACAGTGAGAGACTTATTTCTGGAGAGATACATTTTTTAAATTAGAAGCTTGAACTGTTTGGGCATGGACCTGGAAAGTGTGACAGAATTTTGCAGGCTATCTCTGCAGTATATTGCAATTCCTCCCCCTTCGGCAGTTTTATCTTGACGGAAACTGTTGTAGTTGGGGATGGACATCTTAGACTTTTTGGTGGCCTTCCTAAGCCAGGATTCAGACACGGCAAGGACTTCAGGGTTGGAGGAGTGTGCTAAAGCAGTGAGTAAAACAAACTTAGGGAGGAGGCTTCTGATGTTAACATGCATGAGACCAAGGCTTTTACGGTTACAGAAGTCAACAAATGAGAGCGCCTGGGGACACACAGGGCCTGGGTTAACCTCTACATCACCCGAGGAACAGAGGAGGAGTAGGATGTGAGTACGGCTAAAGGCTATCAAAACTGGTAGTCTAGTGCGTTGGGGACAGAGATTTCTGGGCGTGGTAGGATAGATTCAGGGCATAATGTACAGACAGGGGTATGGTCGGGTGCGGGTACAGTGGAGGTAACCTTGGCATTGAGTGACGATAAGAGAGGTTGCATCTCTGGATGCACTAGTTATGCTGAGATCACCGCATGTGTGGTTGGTGGGACAAAAGAGGTATCTGAGGCATGTTGAGTGGGACTAGGAGCTCCGCAGTAAACTAAAACAATTATAACTATCCTAAACAACAGTATACAAGGCATGTTGCAATCACAGGTGTTGATTGGGAGAGCTAGCTAAGACAACAACGGGTAAGACAACAACAGCTAATCAGCTAAGACAACAACAATAGAGATGAGTTAGCTTATACACTAACTTTCACACATCTAGATGGCCGGGTGAGATAGGTGTGGAGCTAGAGAAGTACATTATTTACCTTCAGAGGTGAATGTATCAAAACAGTGTCCGTGTTGTTGTGCACTCTCCTCAAGCAATAGCATGGTATTTTTTCACTGTAGTAGCTACTATAATTGGACAGTGCAGTTAGATCAGCAAACATTTAAGCTTTCTGCCCATATAAGAAATGTCTATGTCTTGGAAAGTTTGCTGTTTACTTACAACGTCATTCTAGCCACATTAGCACATGTTAACATCAATCGTCCCGGTATAGGGACACCAATCCCGTAGAGGTTTTTATAAGTGATTAGCAGTAATTAGCAGTCACTACCATCATGGGACTTGTATTATTGTTTACTACTTTGAACAATTGACACAGAACATTTCACAAAAACATTTAATTGAAAAAATAAAAAAACAATTTTATGTGACCACGTTTTCCAAAACCGATTGGAGATTCAAGGATGTCATGGGCACCTGATCTGTACTATACAGAAATGCATAATGGATTTGAATATCATTCTCTTCATGGTGGTGTATCCTGAATGGGTACACAAAGGTAACAATATGCAATATGCATATGTGGGTATGATTCTGAACACGGGCTATTATTGTAATGAGCTCCACCACTAAACAATACCTATAAAATAATCATGGATGTCAATGGTTCACAAGTTTGGACATCAGACTACAGCACAGAAGAGCAGAATAGATTTGCCTTGATCTCTAATATTTTGGACAAAACCAAACATGGTGGTGTTTACTTTAGCAATCTCACTGGAATAAAGAATTCCTCCATTGGGTTGGCAGGGTAGCCTAGTGGTTAGAGAGTTGGACTAGTAACCGGAAGGTTGCAAGTTCAAACCCCGAGCTGACAAGGTACAAATCTATCGTTCTGACCCTGAACAGGCAGTTAACCCACTGTTCCTAGGCCGTCATTGAAAATAAGAATTTGTTCTTAACTGACTTGCCTAGTTAAATAAAGGTAAAAAGAAAAAAAAATACTGTCATAAATTAAAGAGATTGTGTTAACATCTCGAAATGGTACTACTAAATGTTAAATCGCTCACTTCCAAGGCAGTCATAGTCAATTAACTAATTACTGATCATTAACTTGATAGGATTGGCCAGGCTTAAGCCAGAATAATTTACTGCTCTAAATGAGGCCTCTCCTCCTGGTTACACAGGTGACCTTTTCACCTGAAGCAAACTGAAATCCCACCCAATGGATGCCGAGACTGCTCTCGCTAACCCCGCCTACCTATAATACTGGGCTATTCACAACTGTACGTTCCCTTTCAGTCGGTCACTCTGTACAACATACAATGGGGACATACAATCACACCCCAAGCCTGCCATGGAGGGTACCAAACTAGGAGACCTATTGCAGCCCAGCACATGCACGTTCTACCGACTCCAAAAAAGCACATTTTTCCCTAATACTTACCTGAGAAGCCTGAACTGCCACAACCTCATGAGGCCTGAACTGTCACAGCCCACATAGGGAACCAGAACCAGCTGCAACTTGGCTATGCATACTGAACCGACAAGAGTTGTTGAACCATGGCAAGCCTGAGGCTCAAACCCACAGAAAACCTCAGGCTCAAACCCACAGAAAACCTGCAGTAACACGGAAACTGTACTCGCACGCTGCCACACATCAAAGCAGCCCAAGGCTCAAACACACAGGAAAACTGTGGTACTCTGGACAAAAAGCTGGGTAACATTGTCAACGGCAGGCCTAGTCCGTAGATCCTACTGGTTCCAAAAAGGCTAACATAGAGATCTGAGGTCTGAGGAATGCCAGAACTCACACAAGGAACCGCAAGTCCAAAACAACAGGGCATCTGCTGTGACTTGATAATGTGCATTCACGTTCAGCCTCATCAACGAACCACAGCAGTCCAAGGCTCAAACCAGCAGGGTAACTGTGGTAACCTGGATAAATGCACAATATGGGCAGTCTTTTAGGAAAGGACCTTCAGGTCCACAGACTCCAATGGTTCAAACAGAGGCTCAGACAGAGCGTCCAGGACCAAAGCCTGAGCAGCAGAAAATGTGCACTGCTCCATACAAGCAGATAGCGGGCCAGGTTACGGAGAGTTAGAGACGATATCCCACCCTGTCTGTTGGTGCATGCCACCACCATCCTGTCGTCGACAATCACCCAGCGCTGAAACAGACACATCAACAAAAGTCACATAGGCACCACAGCTTTCATAAACTCAGCAAAAATAGAAACGTCCTCTCACTGTCAACTGCGTTTATTTTCAGCAAACTTAACATGTGTAAATATTTGTATGAACATAACAAGATTCAACAACTGAGACATAAACTGAACAAGTTCCACAGACATGTGACTAACATAAATGGAAAAATGTGTTCCTGAACAAAGGGGGGAAGGGGGGGTCAAAATCAAAAGTAACAGTCAGTATTTGGTGTGGCCACCAGCTGCATTAAGTACTGCAGTGCATCTCCTCCTCATGGACTGCACCAGATGTGCCAGTTCTTGCTGTGAGATGTTACCCTACTCTTCCACCAAGGCACCTGCAATTTCCCAGACATTTCTGGGGGGAATGGCCCTAGCCTTCACGCTCTGATCCAACAGGTCCCAGATGTGCTCAATGGGGTTGAGATCCGGGCTCTTTGCTGGCCATGGCAGAACACTGACATTCCTGTCTTGCAGGAAATCACGCACAGAACGAGCAGTATGGCTGGTGGCATTGTCATACTGGAGGGTCATGTCAGGATGAGTGAATACGCTGAGCCGGAGTCAAACAACATTTCTTGTGATTCACTATGAACCCCAGAGAAAACCAGAGTGGCAGTGTGGAGCTCCACCTGTTCCCTCGACTCCGCTATGACCAGTCAATCATCCAGATAAATAAAATACTCTGATCCCCTGACACTGCAGCGGTGCCAAAACTGCCTCCACCACCATAAAATATGTGCGGGCAATAGGGAGATGGGGAGGATGTATAGCACTTGAAAATATGCATCCTTCAGATCTATGAATGTGAACCAATCGCTGGAGTGCACAGACTGCAAAAGCTGGTGAAGGGTGAGTAAGTCCAGGATGGAACCCAACTTTCCATCGCTCTCTGGTAACTAAGAAGTACAGGCTTTACCAACCGCTCTGTACCTCTGACACGGGACCCACGCGAACAACCTGCGTTTGAAGGAGAGAGGAAATCTCCTCTCAAAAGACAGGTGCTAGGACCTCGGGGACCATTAACGTAATGAAGCCAAAAAAGGAGGATGCTGAGCGATTTGTAGACTGTACCCTTTCGCCACTGTCGTCATCACCCATGGTGAGACTGCCAGTCTCCCATAAATTATCTCCTGAAGGGGCAGCGCTCCACCCTGAGGACTGGGATAATTATTGTTTTCATATCCACCACTCTTGACAACCGTGTGTCTGAACGTGGAGAAGGAACTGTGCGTTCTGATATCCAGTCCACACCAAGTTCGGGGACTTCGGCAACCAGTAACTTGACCCCATTGAACAAGCTTGGGAGCACTTGGGAGCACTGTTGCCACAGTAAATGCTTGGGGAGGAGGTTCCAGAGCCACACAATCTTGCAGGCAAATTTGGCTCATTCAAATACATCCACCTGTCCCTCTCAGGAATCCCGAGAACCTGCACTGTTTATTCAGAGGCAGTGTGCAAGGATTAGCCCCCTTGTTATCAAATAAAATAACATTTTATTGGTCACATACACATGGCTAGCAGATGTTATTGTGAGCGTAGCGAAATGCTTATGCTTCTAGATCCAACAGTGCAGCAGTAACAGGTAATATCTAACAATTCCAGAAAGAAAATCTAATATCAAACAAATTCCACAACAAAATCTAACACACAATCTAGTAAAGGAATGGGATAAGAATATATAAGTATAAAACATATGGATTAGCAGTGAAAGAGCGGCTAAGATGCAATAGATAGTAAAGAATAGATAGTGAAGGATAAAGTATACAGTATATACACAATCTCAATCGCACACTGCCCTTTCTCACCTTGACAAAAGGAACACCTATTTGAGAATGCTGTTCATTGACTACAGCTCAGCATTCAACACCATAGTGCCCACAAAGCTCATCACTAAGCTAAGGACTATGGGACTAAACACTCCCTCTGCAACTGGATCCTGGACTTCCTGACGGGCCCACCCAGGTGGTAAGAGTAGGCAACAACATGTCTGCCATGCTGATCCTTAACACTGAGGCCCCTCAGGGGTGTGTACTTAGTCCCCTCCTGAATTCCCTATTCACCCACGACTGAGTGGCCAAACACGACTCCAACAAGCCATCATTAAGTTTGCTGACAACACAACAGCCTGCTCACTGACAACAATGAGACGGCCTATAGGGAGGAGGTCAGAGAACTGGCTGTGTGGTGCCTGGACAACAGCCTTTCCCTCAATGTGAGCAAGACAAAGGAGCTGATCGTGGACTACAGGAAAAGGCGGGTTGAACAGGCCTCATTAACATCGACAGGGCTGTAGTGGAGCGGGTCGAGAGTTTCAAGTTCCTTGGTGTCCACATCACCAATGAACTATCATGGTCCAAACATACCAAGACAGTCGTGAAGAGGGCACGAAAAAAACCTTTTCCCCTCCAGGAGACTGAAAAGATTTTACATTGGTCTCCAGATCCTCAAAAGGTTCTTCAAGTGCACCATCGAGAGCATCCTGACCGGTTGCATTACCACCAAGTATGACAACTGCTCGGCATCTGGTATGACGGCTGTGTGGTCCCATGGTGTTTATACTTGCATACTATTGTTGTCTGGACCCGGTTACGAACCCGGGTCTCCGGAGTGAGAAACAGTCACTTAACCAACTGAGCCACGAATAGTCGGCAGAACCCAGAAGATGAGGCAGACACAGCAGTACTTGAGACGGTGTATTTAATGAAGTAAAAAGTGAAGTTCTTCAGGAAAACTCCACAACCTCAAAAAGAATTCCATAAGAACAAAGGTAATCCTCCAAGACAAAAAGGTAAATCCACAAGGTGGAAGGTATAGCACAAAAAGCCTCAAAAGATACTCAAAAAACAAACAAACAAACAAGAACAAAAAAAACAGAATTCCTCAAGAGAGTCCACCGGGATCAACAAGAGTACACAGAGTACTAGGGCTGGGTGCTAACATACAAACACAGAGCACAGAACTGAGGAAAACAAAGGGTTTAAATACAATCAGGGGAAACGAGGCACAGGTGCAAATAATAATGGGGATCAAGGGAAAACAAAAGGTCAAAAGACACAATGGGGGCCTCTAGTGACCAAAAACCGGAACAACCCTGGCCAAATCCTGACAATTGTTTGTACAGATGAACGTGGTACCTTCATGCGTTTGGAAATTGCTCCCAAGGATGAACCAGATTTGTGTAGGTCTACAATTTATTTTCTGAGGTCTTGACTGATTTATTTTGATTTTCCCATGATGCCAAGCAAAGAGGCACTGAGTTTGAAAGTAGGCCTTGAAATGCATCCACAGGTACACCTCTAATTGACTCAAATGATGTCAATTAGCCAATTAGCTTATAAAGTCAATTTTCTGGTATTTTTTAAAACTTTTTAAAGGCACAGTCAACTTAGTGTATGTAAACATCTGACCCACTGGAATTGTGATACAGTGACCAGTAAGTGAAATAATCTGTATGTAAACAATTGTTGGAAAAATGACTTGTGTCATGCACAAAGTAGATGTCCTAACCGACTTGTCAAAACTATAGTTTGTTAACGAGAAATTTGTGGAGTGGTTAAGAAACGGGTTTTAATGACTCCAACCTAAGTGTATGTAAACTTCCAACTTCAACTGTATCTACCTCTATCGATCTAGTGTCCCTGCCCATTGTAAATAGGGTACTGGAACTGACCCTGTATATAGTATGCTAACCTACTTCATCGTGTTCTTATTTCTTACTCTTATATCTTTTGAGTTTTTGTTCTACCTTGTTATTTTATCTATTACATCGTTATTGATTACTGCATTGTTGGGGTTAGAGTGTGTAAGAAAGAATTTCACTGTACATATGTGTAGCGTGGTTTGTTCTGCGTTGTGTACTTTTAATTAGGACGCTGCCACAACTGGAGGTTTGCTAGTTGAATTATTTTTTATTTGCCCTGCACACGAAGAGACAACACACATTATGTTAACCCTTGGCACAGTCTTAGCTCTCAGGCACCTTGCTAGCCGAAGGTCAGGCAAAATAGTGCCAAAAGGAAATAACTTTTACAATCACATGTATGTACAATATTGATATGAAAAGTGTTTGTACACCAAAGAAAAACAATAGCTATGCAGTTGTAGTTAAATAAAATAATACACTGAATTATTATTATTATTATCAAATGATTAACATCCCCTCTTGACCTGGCCTATTTGAATTGGTCCTTGTGTGCAACTTGGTGCATGATCTAGGGAACAACATCACACTGCTACATATGCATGTGACATTAAAACTGGAAATTTGAAACTTGATGCAACCGGTCAGGAAGCTCTCAATGGTGCAGCAGTAGTATGTGGAGAGGACCAGGGGTGGAATGTCTGGAATGACTTTCTTCAGCCACCTTAAGAAGTAGAGATGCTATTGCACCCTCTTGACCAGTGTGGTGGTGTTGTCCTCGGTGATGTGGACGCCGAGGAACTTAAAACTAGTGACTTTCTCTACTGCAGTCCTGTCGATGTGGAACGGGGCATGTTCCCTCTTCTGCTTCCTAAAGTAAACAATCAACTCCTTTGTTTTCCTGACGTTGATGGAGAGGTTGTTGTCATAACACCACAATGCCAGTTCACTTAGCTCCTCCCTATAGGCTGACTCATCTTTGTCAGTTATCAGGCCTACAATCGTGGTGTCGTCATTAAACTTGCTGACGCAGTTGGTTGTCTTGCAAGGCTACGCAGTAGTTGCCAATCCTCACAACCTGTGGTCTGCCTGTCAGGAAGTTCAGGATCCAGTTGCAGAGGGTGGTGTCCAGAACCAGCTGGAGACCACCCACACGAATGGTCTGACCCAAGACTTCCTGAGGGTGTTCCCACCCCAGGCAACAGGACAGCACTCATGAGTATCTTTAATTTTCATTGTGAAACCACATGCCCTAGGGCACAGTCAGCGGCTCAAACTCTGCTGGTTAGCCTTTTTGAAGCCTTTCCACTGACCATCTTACCCAAGCAAGGAAGCACCGGCTACACAAGCAGAACAGAATGTAGTGGGTTATAGTGAACACAAATCCTACCCAAGCAATGAAGCATTAGCAACCCAAGCAGAGCAGAATGTATTTAGCCTTTTAGCAAACACAAAACGGATACCAAGACCCAAAACTTGAAACATCTAGGGGGACGAGTACTCTCTCCCAACTAACAGACACCTAAGTTGGAGCCGAATCTCGTAGCCTTCGTGTGCTTGAAAAGTTTGCAAATTGCGTGAAACGTTCTTCCAGGAATGATTAACAAGTATTGAAAATGATATACAGTGCATAATGATTCACAGGACATGTTTCTAATGGGGAAGTTAAGAGCCAGGAAGGGGGGGGGCTCCCGGGGTGGGCTTGGCATCCATTGGGTTTGCTTCAGGTGAATAGGATTTGTCGTTGACTCCCCATAGTATGTTATACCGAGTGAACAACTGAAAGGGAACTAAGCAGCCTACTCAATAACTTTTTAAAGCTACTGTTTTACAGGCCTCCTGGGACATATACAGCGTTCCTCACTCAGTTCCCTGAATTCACATCGTACCTCGTAGTCATGGGAGATCATTTTTGGTGATTTCAATATTCACAAGTCCGCAGACCCACTCGAAAAGGCTTTCAGAGCTATCATCAGGTTTTGTCCAAAATGTCTCGGGACCTAAGCATCGCCAAAATCATTCCCTGTATCTAGTTTTGTCCTGTAGAATAGATATTGAGGATCTAAATGTTTTTCCTCAAAATTCTGATCTCAAAAGCTGCGCTATAAATTGTCAAACAACCCAAAGATTCCTAGATACCATTCCAGACTCCTTCCACCGACGCAAGGATGTTGGAGTACAAAAATAATTTAACCACCTAACCAAGGATGTAAACTTTACCTTGCGTAATACCCTAGATGTGGTCGCACTGCTAAAAACCAAAACAACATTTCACAAGAAACTAGCCCTGAAAGTTGCCCTGAAAATTGGAACATAAATGGTGCTCAACCTAATTGGAATTCTTCCGTCTAGTTTGGGAAGACGGTACCGTGCAATATTGAAAAGCCCTCACTGCTGCTCGATCAGCCCACTTTTCCAACCTAAATGAGGAGATTAAAAACAAATCAAACATTTGTATATCTCTAAAAAAATCTTGTATATCTCTAAAATAGTTATGGCCTCAAAACCTTCCAGGTATCTACTGGACCCTATTCCAACTAAACTACTGAAAGAGCTATTTCCTGTGCTTGGCCCTCCTATGTTGAATGTAGTAAATGGCTCCCTATCCTCTGGATTTGTACCAAACTCACTAAAAGTGGCAGAAATAAAGACTCTCATGAAAGAGCATAACCTTGACTCGGAAAATGTAAAAACCTATCAGCCTATATCGAATCTCTCATTCCTCTCAACATTATTTGAAAAAGCAGTTGCTCAGCAACTCACTCCCTTCCTGAACCCCAAAAAATGATACAAAACGCTCAAGTCAGGTTGTAGGCCCCATTACAGTACTGAGACCGCACTCGTGAAGGTGGTGAATGACCTTTTAATGGCGTCAGACCAAGGCTCTGCATCTGTCATCGTGCTCCTAGACCTTAGTGCTGCTTGTACCGTTGGTCACAACATTCTTTTGGAGAGCACGATTGGAAACCCTCATTGGTCTACCATGACAAGTTCTTGCCTGGTTTAGAGGTCTTATCTGTCTGAAAGAAACAGTTTGTCTCTGTGGATGGTTTTTCCTCCGACAAATCAAAGGTACGTTTCGGTGTTCCTCAAGGTTCCGTTCTAAGACCACTATTGTTTTCTTTATATATGCTACCTCTTGGTGATGTCATTCAGAACCACATTGTCAACTTTCACTGCTATGCAGAAAACACATAAATGTACATTTCAATGAAACAAGGTAAAGCCGCAAACTTGCCTACCCTGTAAACCTGTTTTTCAGAAATAAGGAAGTGGATGGCGGAAAATGTTTTGCTTTTAAATTTGGACAAAACTGAGTTTCTAATTCTAGATCCCACCCCCCCAAAAAAAAGAGATCCGCTGTCGGATCTGACAATGAATCTCGATAGTTGTCTCAAATAAAACTGCGAAGGACCTGCCGTCAATCTGGGCCATGATCTCTCTTTTGACGAACACATCAAAAATGCTTAAAGAGTCGCTTTTTCCCCATATTTTTAACAATACAAAAATCTCATACACTTGTCCCAAATTGATGCAGAAAAGCTAATCCATGCTTTTGTCACTTCAAGATTAGACTACTGCTATGGTCTACTCTCCGGCTTCCCGGATAAGGCACTAGAATCGGCTACTAGAATCTTGACTAGAACCCTTCAAAATTATCATATTACTCCAGTGCTAGCCTCTATTGGCTTCCTGTTAAGGCTAGGGCTGATTTGAAGATTTACTGTAAACCTACAAAGCATTACATGGACTTGCTTCTACGTATCGCTCGAATATGGTTCTGCCGTATATACCCACACATACGCTATGGTCACAAGACGCAGGCCTCCTTATTGTTCCTAGAATTTCTAAGTAAACAGATGGAGGCAAGGCTTTCTCCTATAGAGCTCCATTTTTATGGAATGGTCTGCCGATCCATGTGAGAGACGCAAACTCGGTCTCAACCTTTAAGTTTTTACTGAAGACTCATCTCTTCAGTACGTCCTATGATTTGAGTGTAGTCTGGCCCAGTGGTGCAAAGGTGAACGGCAAGGCACTGAAGTGACGAACCACCCTTGATGTCTTTTCCCTGGCCGGCTCCACTCTCTAAACTGGGATTCTCTGCCTCCGACCCTATTACAGGGACTGAGTCACTAGCTTGATCACGCTCTCCCATGCTGTCCCAAGGAGGGGTGCATAACGTCGTTCCCAGGATTTTTTCACTATTCTCGACTTGAGTGGGTTGAGTCACAGATGTGATCTTCCTGTCCAGTTTTGCGCCCCCTTGTGCGGTGGGGAAGATCTGTGTGCGCTATACTGGGCCTTGTCTCAGGGTAGTAAGTTAGTGGTCTGTTGATATTCCTTTGGTGGTGTGGGGGCTGTGCTTTGGCAAAATGGGTGGGGTTATATCCTAACTGGTTGGCCCTGTCTGGGTGTAAATTTGGGTGGGGCCAAAGGGTCACCCACCTCCCCTCTCCCCTCCCAGTATCTATGCTACAATAGTCTATGTAGCGGTGGGCTATTGTCAGACGCTGCTGGTCATTTATGAACATTTGAAGAATGATCTGTACCTTAATTGCCATGTACTCTTATAAACTCCACCGGCACAGCCAGAAGAGGACTGGCCACCCCTCAGAGCCTGGTCCCTCTCTAGGTTTCTTCCTAGGTTCCTGTCTTTCTAGGGATTTTTTCCTAGCCACTGTGCTTCGACATCTGCATTGTTTGCTCTTTGGGGTTTTAGGTTGAGTATCTGCATAAGCACTTTTGACATCTGCTGATGTAAAAATGGCTTCATTGATTGATAGAGAACAGAACAGCACAGAAATGTGGAAGTAGAATTTAGTACAGTACAGTAGAGTAGATATGTTCAGTACAGTACAATACGATACATTATACTGTACTTTACTCTACTGTTCTAAACTGTACTGTTCCGTGTTGTCCAAACTTGTGAAACATACAGTAGATGTCTACGATTGACACAAATCTGGTCCTACCAGGGCGTGACTGACCAAATTTCAACTACTTTTCAACATCCATGAATGTCTGATGTTGGTCGGTGCTCAGTGGTTGAGGATGCTTGTTACAGTAAAGAGGGTAGGTGGTAGATGTCATGGTAGGTATCAGTAAGAACCGGGAAAGGTGACATTAACTGGGGAGAGAGAGAGAGCAGCAGAGAGAGAGAGAGTGAGAGGGAGAGGGAGGTGTTGTCCAGACTGTCTTCACAGTCTTGCTTTCACTAACAGACAACAGAAATATTTTTTTAAAGTCTTATGAGCTGAACATAACAGTATGCAAGTGGAAGGGAGGACAGTAGTGACCCACCTGTGTTTTGTGGGTACTATGATTTCACATTGTAGCCTATTCGATTGCAGTTATTCAGTTACAGAGGTTTCTGTAATTACGTTACCAATTAATACACTATAACTAACTGGTAGGTGTAACATTACTTGTTGCTTCTGTGATCTTTCAGTACTGGCCCTCACGAGGGTGAGGAATCCTAAAACGTATTAAAGACATGGGTTTTTGGTAACAGAATTACAAGTCACAAGGCAATGTTTCTTCAACTTACAGAAGGCAAATAATTTCTCCAAAACAAAGTATAAGTGTTGATATTAGTTGACAGAGGTCTTTACTTCAACATTATTGTCTTTTGATGTATTTCTAATAACTTTTAAGACTTTTTCTGGTAGATGTTTAAGACCCCTTTTCCATCTGTTTGGCCAGAAATCAAAGCCACATTTTTGGGATGGAAAATGGTTTAATAATATATGTATGCCTTCATTTAAAATAAATATAGACTCTTAGCTTTCATTTGATATCCAATTTGGCATGCTCCTATAAACTTCACATGTTGTTGCTCATGGCTCCTTTTAGATGGAAATGCTCTCCCACTGATCAACACTCGGAAGGCTTGACTGATGGTGTACAACCGCCCACTGACGTGCTATCAAATGCTATCAAATGCTATCAAATGCTATCAAATGCTACCACTGACGTGCTATCAAATACCTCTGGTCCTTCCCTCTCTCTACCACAGCCTCACAGCCTCATTCCATTCACTTCCATTCACTATGAACACGCAGGAATCTGCTGTGCTCTACAGCCACGTCCAACAGAGCCCTTTCTCAGTTGCTATAATATATTATGACAGCCATGTCCTCTGCCAAAGGATTTAATTGTCCCCTGATAATGTCTCACACTTCCCCACTAGTGTTACTGCAGAAATACCATACAGTGCATTTGAAAAGTATTCAGACCCCTTGACTTTCCCCACATTATGTTACGTTACAGTCTTATTCTAAAACTACACACAATACCCCATAATGGAAAAGCAAAGCCTTGGTGGTTTCAAACTTCTTCCATTTACAAATGATTTAGGCCACTGTGTTCTTGGGGACTTTCAATGCTGCAGAAATGTTTTTGCCTCGACACAATCCTGTCCCGGAGCTCTACGGACAATTCCATTCGACCTCATGGTTTGGTTTTTGCTCTGACATGCACTGTCAACTGTAAGACCTTATGTAGACAGGTGTGTGCCTTTCCAAATCATGTCCAATCAATTGAATTTACCACAGGTGGACTCCGATCAAGCCGTGGAAACCTCTCAAGGATGATCAATGGAAACAGGACGCACCTGAGCACAATTTCGAGTCTCATAGCAAAGGGTCTGAATACTTACGTAAATAAGGTATTTCTGTTTTTTATTTTTAATACATTTGCAAAAAATGCTAAATCCCTTTTTTTCGCTTTGTCATAATGGGGTATTGTGTGTAGATTGATGAGGAATTATTAGTATATATATATTTTTAAATTAGGCTATTACGTAACAAAATGTGGAAAAAGGCAAGAGGTCTGAATACTTTCCGAATGCACTGTAAATCACTTGAACCAATCACAAATATCACAAAAAATGCATAGTATACAGATGGTTTCAGCATTTCAGTATGTTTTTACCCTGTGTCATCTTTTGAAGTACATGCACGACCAGGCTGGCCTCTTATCCCCTTTAGACTACCAACGCCCATATCATACTTGTAGTAGTGTATCAGGTAACACATGAATTGTTCAAATGAAAGTAAAACTGCCTGGGTGTGTTTCAAGTCATTAGATAAGTGCCTCCAGGTCTCTGCTAAAGAAAGCATTTAGCAACGTGCTGCATGAATAGGTTGTCAGGCAATGGACTTTGATTTGGAACTCGCTCAGAAATATCAGAGAATGT
This sequence comes from Oncorhynchus keta, assembly GCF_023373465.1. Lineage (NCBI taxonomy): Eukaryota > Metazoa > Chordata > Actinopteri > Salmoniformes > Salmonidae > Oncorhynchus > Oncorhynchus keta. The sequence continues at coordinate 46,196,238 of NC_068444.1, forward strand.
ATGCCTTGTTAAAATGCCAAGGTTTTTCAGAATCGACAGTTTTTGTGACGTCTTTATAACACAGCTGAGAATGGAGTAGATTAGGCCTATGAAGTATATTGTCACCAATCCCCTTGTCTTATGTTGCAAATGGAACACATGCATGAGTAGACAAACTATAGTTATGACTTTGGCCCTATTTGTCGCATATTTATGTGTTATAGCTTTTATTGAGATTTTGACGTTAAAATTCAGTAGATTCCCTTATGTTTCTGTTTGTGTGGGGGGGTATGACGATGTGTGTGAGTGAGGTTCCCTTATGTTTCTGTTTATGTGGGGGGGTATGACGGTGTGTGTGAGTGAGATTCCCTTATGTTTCTGTTTGTGTCGGGGGGTATGACGATGTGTGTGAGTGAGGTTCCCTTATGTTTCTGTTTGTGTGGGGGGTATGTGAGGTTCCCTTATGTTTCTGTTTGTGTGTGTGAGTGAGGTTCCTTATGTTTCTGTTTGTGGGGGGGTATATGTTTCTGTTTTGTTTGTGGGGGGTATGACGTGTGTGTGAGTGAGGTTCCCTTATGATTCTGTTTGTGTGGGGGGGGTATGACGGTGTGTGTGAGTGAGATTCCCTTATGTTTCTGTTTGTGTGGGGGGGGGGATGACGATGTGTGTGAGTGAGGTTCCCTTATGTTTCTGTTTGTGTGGGGGGGTTCCCTTATATGATGAGGTTCCCTTATGTTTCTGTTTGTGTGATGACGAGGTTCCCTTATGTTTCTGTTTGTGTGGGGGGGTATGACGGTGTGTGTGAGTGAGGTTCCCTTATGTTTCTGTTTGTGTGGGGGGGTATGACGGTGTGTGTGAGTGAGGTTCCCTTATGTTTCTGTTTGTGTGGGGGGGTATGATGGTGTGTGTGAGTGAGAAATGACAGGTCTGCAGAGGCAATGCCAAAAATACCACGGCACGTGACACCATTTTGCTGCATTTCTATTTACGGTAAGATGTTCATTGTCATTCCTTTCACTTTAAAATAACTTGACTTCTGGATGACTTTGTTGCGTCTGAAAAAACAACCAAATTATAGAACTCATGAGGGCGTCTATATAGAACGTGTGATGTGGTTATTACTCACATATAACTTTAGTACAGTTGCTTCCAGGAGCACACACACACACACGCCGAGTATGGAGGTGAATTGAGGGTGCAGGTAAGGTGTATTGCTTTGAATGATCCTAAGAAGTTTAGGCCTAGGGGAAAGGGGGGCACTCCATCTCAAGGAGGTAGGAAATTGAACCGGCGACTGCGATCGAGGCCACTACCCACATCCATTGTCGAGGAAGAGATCAGGTTCAGATGTCAGTGTATTTTCCTATACACCCTCTTCACTAGTGTAGTCTCAAGTGACCTACAGGTACTTTCCTATAGAGTAGCTCACATCTTAACCGTGGTACAGTACTGTACAGTATCTGCCATGGGCAGTTACATGGGAAGTTTGTTACAACATTGTATGCTTTGGACAATATACTAATGTAGTGAACATAAAAATAGAAATACTATTATTCATTCTATTTCTATCACAGTGACCTTTATTCAACAGTTTGACAGGATTTGACCAAGGCAATGGAAAGGTCACCTCTGATAAAGTCCGTTCTTTTCTTTATCGGTATGCGTCTCTCCAGATAAAAGACAGATTGATGAGTCACACTCTATCGGCCCGTGGACTGGGATAATATTTTGTGTTTCAGGCGCCATCTGAAGTTACTGTTCAGCTGGAACCAAAGAGATAAGCGTGCGTGTGTTTGTGTGAGCATTTGCACGTTTGTGTTTGTGCATTTTGTAATCTTTGTCATTCATTGCTTCAGGGCAGATCTGTGTTCTTTTTGTCACTGTTTAATTTGATTTAATGATCCTCCATCTATTTATGTATTACTGGACAAGACAAGCTGGCTGAATATCTCCTGTGGTCTGTTTTTTATCCACCTCTTGATCAATTAAGTGATGACAGGTCAATCCCACTAGGGGGCACTTGCACGTAGTACTTTACTTACTGTTCTACTCACAGAGAACCACTGAGTACTTTTTAAAATATACACTTTATTGTGCATCTTCTCTCATATAGATGTACATCTGTATTGCACTTAGTGCAACATGCTGCGCAGGTCAGGAGAAATAATAGAACTCTGAAATGTCCTGAAGTATTCTGCATTTTAAGTGCCATTTAAAATTCGTTTTTAATATCTCAACACATGTTCAAATATGAGATCAAGTATGTATAATGACTTCATTCTTTTAATACATTTTAATGGCGTCATGTATGAATGCAACATGAAGATAATGTTTGTGGTGTGCTGGTGTGCTATTGAGATAACAGGCAGGCAGGATGTGGTCATTTATCCATCTGGGAAACAGAGCACGACTGTACATCAACTTGAATCCTCTTGGTATTTTAAACTCTTTAGTTGTATCTTGAGTACAGTACTTTTGGGAGATGCACTCAGATCATACAGCATTCCTATGGATTTAATCCATGACAGCTGTCAGCTGGACAAAGCTCTATACATTATCAAGGGTACAATGTATGCATTATCCAAAATGAACTGCTTTCATTTTCGTAATTATACAAATGTCTGTCTTATATTCAGTTTAATATTCAAGTATACAATTGAAGTCGGAAGTTTACATACACCTTAGCCAAATACATCAAAACTCAGTTTTTCAGAATTCCTGTCACCTATTGTCCTGTCTTAGGTCAGTTAGGAACACCATTTTATTTTAAGAATGTGAAATGTCAGAATAATAATAGCAGAGAATGATTTATTTCAGCTTTTATTTCTTTCATCACATTCCCAGTGGGTCAGACGTTTACATACACTCAATTAGTATTTGGTAGCATTGCCTTTACATTGTTTAACTTGGGTCAATTGTTTCGGGTAGCCTTCCACAAGCTTCCCACAATAAGTTGGATGCATTTTGGCCCATTCCTCCTGACAGAGCTGGTGTAACTGAGTTAGGTTTGTAGGCCTCCTTGCGCGCACACGCTTTTTCAGTTCTGCCCACAAATGTTCTATGAGATTGAGGTCAGGGCTTTGTGATGGCCACAAATATCTTGACTTTGTTGTCCTTAAGCCATTTTGCCACAACCTTGGAAGTATGCTTGGGGTCATTGTCCATTTGGAAGACCCATTGGCAACCAAGCTTTAAATTCCTGACTGATGTCTTGAGATGTTACTTCAATATATCCACATAATTTTCTTACCTCATGATGCCATCTATTTTGTGAATTGCACCAGTCCCTCCTGCAGCAAAGCACCCCCACAACATGATACGCTCACCTCGTGCTTCACGGTTGGGATGGTGTTCCTCGGCTTGCAAGCCTCCCCCTTATTTTCTTCAAACATAACGATGGTCATTATGGCCAAACAGTTCTATTTTTGTTTCATCAGACTAGAGGACATTTCTCCAAAAAGTACGATCTTTGTTCCAATGCGCAGTTGCAAACTGTAGTCTGGCTTTTTTATGCGGTTTTGGAGCAGTGGATTCTTCCTTGCTGAGCAGCTTTTCAGGTTATGTCAATATAGGACTGGTTTTACTGTGGATATAGATACTTTTGTACATGTTTCCTCCAGCATCTTAACAAGGTCCTTTGATGTTGTTCTAGGATTGATTTGCCCTTTTCGCACCAAAGTACGTTCATCTCTAGGAGACAGGACGCATCTCCTTCCTGAGCGGTATGACGGCTACGTGGTCCCATGGTGTTTATACTTGCATACTATTGTTTGTACAGGCGAATGTGGTACTTTCAGGCATTTGGAAATTGCTCCCAAGGATGAACCAGACTTGTGGAGGTCTACAATTTTTTTTCTGAGGTCTTGGCTGATTTCTTTTGATTGTCTCATGATGTCAAGCCAAGAGGCACTGAGTTTGAAGGCAGGCCTTGAAATGCATCCATAGGTACACCTCCAATTGACTAAAATTATCAGAAGCTTCTTAAAGCCATTGACATCATTTTCTGGAATTTTGCAAGCTGTTTAAAGGCACAGTCAACTTGGTGTATGTAAACTTCTGACCCACTATAATTGTGATACAATACATTTTAAGGGAAATAATCTGTCTGTAAACAATTGTTGGAAAAATTACTTGTGTCATGCACAAAGAAGATGTCCTAACCGACTTTCCAAAACTATAGTTTGTTTGACAAGAAATTTGTGGAGTGGTTGAAAAACGAGTTATAATGACTCCAACATAAGTGTATGTAAACTTCCGACTTCAACTGTATCTACTTTTATCCGTTCAGAAAATCTGAAGTGCGAATCATGCCAAAAACTACTGTCATTATGTTCTGTTAATGGATTTACCTCAGAGAATTATGTATAGTCAGTGGACTTAGACATTTACTTATAATTATGAGCGTTAGAATGTGTATCATGTTTGAGACCGCAACATGTTTTTTTTTAATGTAGTACTGTCTGGAACAGGTATAAGCTAAGCATCATTACAGTCCTATCTCATACCAGCTGAAGGTGTGACGTGATACTGTATGCAAGTGTCAGGAGGATCATATACACAACTCATATTCTGTGATGTTAATGAGGAAAGCGTCACTATATCGACTCGAAGAGTTGCCTTCTCTCTCACAGAGCAACATACCTGTACTATATGAACTTAGATTGGATAAGATAAGGGACATTGTATTTACAATTACACTAAACCCAACAACGTCATTGCTGTTCCAACCAATATTACAGCAATGATGAGGAAAAGGATTTGTTAAAAGAGCAGCATCAAACTTGATGTGAAAGTTTGATTAGTTCCTTTCTTACCTTATATTATCCACCTGGTCTTTTCTTCCCCCACTTTAGAGCTGAAATACAGTATCCTCCTAGTTCATATACCAGCTAGCCAAACTGAAGCATCATTCTTCCCTCTGAGTTTAAGCCACCAGAGGTGGTCTCTCTCTCTCTGTGATTCCTAAGGGTAGAACCACTCCATCCTTTTGAGCCACAGGCACAGAAACCCTTTGAATTTCTTCATTGTTGATCTCTATTTCTGTTTTCTATCCTTCCTCTGTTGGTTTCAGTCAGGGAGTTTCCCCGACATACATTGCACATACAATAAATGCACCAGGTGTCAGTCGGTCCCCACAAAGACAAAAACGATGAAAAACTGGTGACTTTTATTTTTCTGACTGAATCACTCCGTCCTCAGTTTGTCCTCTGCTGCTGGGCGTAAAAAAGGTATCTGAGAACTTCCAAATGTGAAAAAAGGCTTTGTATCCCCATCTTATGAACTCCTTCAGCACTTCTATTCAGTCACAATCTTTAGACACATTTAAGTCCCTCGTCACGTTTCCCATACAACTGGAGAATTAAAGAGAGAAAATTAACTCTGCTTATTAGCTGAACAGCCCCTCTATCAATCTTTGCAATCTGATCTAGTTCTCCTGGCTGCAGTTCTCTCTCTTTTTCTCTCACTCTCTCGCTGTTTCTTGCTCACTCACTCGCTCGCTGCCTCTCTTCTCTCACTCCCCCTCTTCTGTTGTGTCACAGAAGCTGCCATTTGCAGCCACGATGTGGTCTCCTCACCTCCCTCCCTCCCCCTCTCTCTCTCTCTCTCCCTTCCTCCCACAGCACAGCACAGTCAGTGGACAGCAACTTTATGTATATATGCATCATTAAAATGCCCAGAACAGTGTAGTAGTGTACAGTCATGGCCAAATGTTTTGAGAATGACACAAATATGAATTTTCACAAAGTCTTCTGCCTCAGTTTGTATGATAGCAACTTACATATACTCCAGAATGTTATAAAGAGTGATCAGATGAATTGCAATTCATTGCAACGTCCCTCTTTGCCATACAAATGAACTGAATCCCCCCCCAAACTTTCTACTGCATTTCAGCCCTGCCACCATACGACCAGCTGACATCATGTCAGTAATTCTCTCGTTAACACAGGTGTGAGTGTTGATGAGCACAAGGCTGGAGATCACTCTGTCATGCTGATTGAGTTCGAATAACAGACTGGAAGCTTCAAAAGGAGGGTGGTGCTTGGAATCATTGTTCTTCCTCTGTCAACCATGGTTACCTGCAAGGAAACACGTGCCATCATCATTGCTTTGCACAAAAAGGGCTTCACAGGAAAAGATATTGCTGCCGATAAGATTGCATCTAAATCAACCATTTATCGGATCATCAAGAACTTCAAGGAGAGCGGTTCAATTGTTGTGAAGAAGGTTTCAGGGTACCCAAGAAAGTCCAGCAAATGCCAGGACCGTCTCCTAAAGTTGATTCAGCTGCGGGATCGGGGCACCACCAGTACAGAGCGTGCTCAGGAATGGCAGCAGGCAGGTGTGAGTGCATCTGCACGCACAGTGAGGCTAAGACTTTTGGAGGATGGCCTTGTGTCAAGAAGGGCAGCAAAGAAGCCACTTCTCTCCAGGAAAAACATCAGGGACAGACTGACAATCTGCAAAAGGTACAGGGATTGGAAAAGTCCTTTTCTCTGATGAATCCCCTTTATGATTGTTTGGGGCATCCGGAAAAAAGTTTGTCCGGAGAAGACAAGGTGAGCGCAACCATCAGTCCTGTGCCATGCCAACTGTAAAGCTTCCTGAGACCATTCATGTGTGGGGTTGCTTCTCAGCCAAGGGAGTGGGCTCACAATTTTGCCTAAGAACACAGCCATGACTCAAGAATCATACCAACACTTCCTAGTGCAACTTCTCCCAACCATCCAGGAACAGTTTGGTGATGAACAATGCCTTTTCCAGCATGATGGAATACCTTGACATAAGGCAAAAGTGATAACTAAGTGGCTCGGGGAACAAAACATTGATATTTTGGGTCCATGGCCAGGAAACTCTCCAGACCTTAATCCCATTGAGAATTTGTGTTCAATCCTCAAGAGGCAGGTGGACAAATAAAAAAAAACACAAAAAAACAAACCCAAATCCAAATTCTGACAAACTCCAATCATTGACCATGCAAGAATGGGCTGCCATCAGTCAGGATGTGGCCCAGAAGTTAATTGACAGCATGCCAGGGCGGATTGCAGAGGTCTTGAAAAATAAGGGTCAACACTGCAAATATTGACTCTTTTGCATCATTCATGTAATTGTCAATAAATGCATTTGACACTTGTGAAATGCTCGTAATTATACTTCAGTATTCCATAGTAACATCTGACAAAAATGTTGTCATTCTCAAAACTTTTGGCCACGGCTGTATACATAATTGTTTGTGATCATTTAAAAAAATAATTGGATCATTTTTGGTGGGGTAAATGACAGAACTGTAAACAGAGTGTTACTGTCGGAGCACTACACACTGACTGTCCAATCCACATTACAGTACCAACTTATAGTAACAACCTCTTTATGACCTCTCTCTCCGCCTAATTTCAAGACTAACTACAACATCATTATATCAGATACAGGCAACTGCCAAAATGAAGGTATCAGTTGAGTAAACGAGGGATACAAAGTATACTGAAAGCCGATGCCTCCACACAGGTTTGGTTCCTGAGTTAATTGAGCAGTTTTAACATCCTGTCATACTTAGAGTCATGCATAAAAATGCCCAGCTGTCTATTATTTTGACTATGGCTAAAAGAAGAGATCTTGGTGACTTTAAAACAGGGGTCTCAAAGGAGCATAAGGGGTTAAGGGGGTGTGTGTATATGTGTGTCAGTGGAGGCTGCTGAGGGGAGGATGGCTCATAATAATGGCCAGAATGAAGCGTAATGGGTGGAATGGAGTGAATGGAATGGTATCAAGCGCAAACACTCCATTCTGGCCATTATTATGAACCGTCCCCCCCTCAGCAGCCTCCACTGCTGTGTGTGTGTTTGTCTCAGTCGTCAGATCTCAACCCAATTGAACACTTATGGGAGATTCTGGAGCAACATCTGCGACAGGATTTTCCACCACAGTCAATAAAACACCAAATTATGGAATTTCTTGTGGAAGAATGGTGTCGCATCCCTCCAATAGAGTTCCAGACACTTGTAGAATCTATTCCAAGGCGCATTGATGCTGTTCTTGCGGCTCGTGGTTGCCTAACTCCCTATTGACGTTATATGTTGGTGTTTCCTTTATTTTGGCAGTTACCTGTAGGTCTACATTCATCAAGGTCATATCAGTTTAGTGTATTTTGATGCTTTATGACAGTTGTATATTTTTGTGTGTGAAGGGGTGAGGATGGTGAGGATGTTGACTGTTTTCAACATGCATGCCTGCCTTAAATATATCTCATGCATTATTTGGTGCTCTGTGGGACTATGTCGCTCTGCCGATGGAGTGGATACAGTGTATTGATAGACCACGTTGCTGAGCTGGGTGACTTAGTGTGGAGAGACACCATTCACACTTTTATGCTGCAGTAGTTTATGTGTCAGGGGGCTAGGGTCAGTTTGTTATATCTGGAGTACTTCTCCTTGTAACTGGATTCTTCCTGTGAAGGAGAGGCGGACCAAAATGCAGCGTGGTTATAATTCATGGTTCTTTAATAATGAAACTATACATGAATAAACTACAAAACAAGAAACGTGAAAACCCAAAAACAGTCCTGTGTGGTACAAACACTGACACAGGAGACAACCACCCACAAAACCCAACACAAGACAGGCTACCTAAATATGGCTCCCAATCAGAGACAATGACTAACACTTGCCTCTGATTGAGAACCATATCAGGCCCAAACACAGAAACAGACAAACAAGACATCCAACATAGAATGCCCACTCAGATCACACCCTAACCAAACAAAACATAGAAACATACAAAGCAAACTATGGTCAGGGTGTGACACTCCTGTCCTATCCGGTGTCCTGTGTGAATTTAAGTATGCTCTCTCTAATTCTCTCTTTCTCTCTTTCTTTCTCTCTCTCGGAGGACCTGACATGATGACTCCTTGCTGTCCCCTGTCCACCTGGCCGTGCTGCTGCTCCAGTTTCAACTGTTCTGCCTGTGATTATTATTATTTGACAATGCTGGTCATTTATGAACATTTGAACATCTTGGCCATGTTCTGTTATAATCTCCACCCGGCACAGCCAGAAGAGGACTGGCCACCCCACATAGCCTGGTTCATCTCTATGTTTCCTCCTAGGTTTTGGCCTTTCTAGGGAGTTTTTCCTAGCCACCGTGCTTCTACACCTGCATTGCTTGCTGTTTGGGGTTTTAGGCTGGGTTTCTGTACAGCACTTTGAGATATCAGCTGATGTACGAAGGGCTTTATAAATAAATTTGATTTGATTTTGATGATCCAGTGTGTAATCAGTATTGACCCAGTGTGTGTGTGTGTGTGTGTGTGTGTGTGTGTGTGTGTGTGTGTGTGTGTGTGTGTGTGTGTGTGTGTGTGTGTGTGTGTGTGTGTGTGTGTGTTTGCGGACAGCATGAAGGTTTTTGCATCCTCGCAACAGGTATGGCATCCTAGCTGTACCAGTACTCTCCTGAAAGTGGAATTTAAGAAAAAACATGGCAGTCATTTCCTTCTGTGTTGAACTCTATTTATTATGTTTTACAAGGAGATCAACAAGAAACCTAATTTCCTGTTTGCTTCTCTTCTGTATCCAGAATAAAGAAAAACATTGAGTCATCAGTAAGAGCCTTTCAATTACAAATGCCTCTATCAAAGCACTCTTTCTGAGGTCTGTCGGGAGGTTACATTACATTACCATAAATCATTTTCTATCCTTATTCGAAATCTGAAGAATGGAGCATCGCATTGTTTGTCTCAAGGTGTTCAAGAACCATTTCAACAAATGACGTAACGCAGTTTGCGGGGCCACCCGCAAGGTCCCCATGGGGCTGAGAGAAAAATGTGCACTAATTATAGCAAATCTCATGCGATTTCACACATTTTGCGATGAGGTTGAGAGAAAATGTTGTTGATTTAGAACTCATGGATTCTTGAAAGACGGGACAATCTGAACTTTTTTTCCCACAAATATTTGTCTTAATTATAACAAATTTGAAATATTTATTTTCATAGCCTAAGGTATCAGCTATCACACATTGGTAAAGGAAAACAATTTTAATCGCCATAAAAGGCATTTCATACAGTTATTGGCCAACAAATGTCTTGATTGTTTAATTCTAACAAGAGATTATTCAAATATGTAAACTTCTTTTTGTTTTGTTTTACATACCGTAATTATTAAATGCTCCAGGGCTAATTTCATTAGCATATAGCACAGCAAATATTTCAATTGTTTAAGCATATGTTGCAGAACAGGGATTAGAATATTGACAAAAAAAGATTGACTCCATCAGTGCCTGAGTTGACAAGCCACTGACGGAGTTCAGAAAATTGAATTACATTTTTGCCTCTAAAAATATTCAAGTTCAAAACAAATATGGGAAATTACTACTTTGAAAATCCACAACAAAACACAACCATTTTGTCAGATCTTACAGCACTCTGATGGAGTTGACAAAAATGTTTATTTTTCATTCAAGTGTCACGACTTCTACCAAAGTCGGTCCCTCTCCTTGTCTGGCGATGTTCGGCGGTCGACGTCACTGACCTTCTAGCCATCACTGATCCATTTTTCATTTTCCATTGTTTTTTTTTTTCCTTCACACCTGGTTCCAATCCCAACAATTACATATTGTGTATTTAACCCTCTGTTTCCCCTCATGTCCTTGTCGGAGATTGTTTTATTGTATGTGATTGTGCTAGTATGTGTTGGTGTGCGACGGGTTTTGTACCCACTTTGTTATTTTTATCAATTTTGTTTTTTGGAGTTTGGTCAACACTTCGTTCTCCTGCGCCTGCCTTCCCTGCCACCAACACGCACCCATTACAGTTGTACACAGTAGCAATTTATTATTTTCAATTTTTAAACCTATTTAAATGTAACATATTTGAACAAAAAAATGCATATTCTATCAGGCAGATGGATTTGACAGTTTATGGTTGTGACCATGGTGATTCCAATATTGTTTTTTTTAAAGAAGAGAACTTAATTAACAGGCCATTGGTTGTTGCACTACTGTAATGAGGACATGAATAAGGGGTCCTTATGGTATAGCTGACCCTGCTCATTACTGATTCATTTAGAATTTTTTATTAATTTGACGGAGTTAAAAAAAAATCTCCGGGCACATCTTTTAGGAATCACAATTTTGAGAGAAATATTCTCACAGAGGGCTATTGCAAGAAACTACATTATATCATTTTTTCTGTTGATATCCATTATTGACCCTGCTCATTACTGATTCATTTAGATTTTTTTATTAATTTGACGGAGTTAAAAAAAAATCTCCGGGCACATCTTTTAGGAATCACAATTTTGAGAGAAATATTCTCACAGAGGGCTATTGCAAGAAACTACATTATATCATTTTTTCTGTTGATATCCATTATTGTCAGTTTTTTGAATTCTTAACACTTTTTTGGAGAGTTTGAAATTGGGATCATTTTCTCTGGACCAGGGCATGTCCAGGCATAGAGCTGACATGGAAATTAATAATGTTGAAAGAATTTGGAAAACCTCCCCCCAAAATCTTTTCACTTATAGAATTCAGCTAAACTATAAAAATCAAGTTTCAGGAGTGTCCTACTTTCAAGAATCTAAGAGCTAAATTCCTGTAATGCATTTATTTCATGGCTCGTGATTTGTTTATGTACTATCTTGGGGGGCTCCAAAGCTCGTGCCCACCCCCCTTGAAGGGGCTGCAGGGGGTGGGTGTGCTATGCCGACAGTTTCAACCTGTAGCTCTTCTGGCTACTGATGTTGTGAAATATATTTCTGCGTTACCCTTGACAACTCCAAGCAGGGACATTATTATCTTTGATGATGCTCTGCAAGACTAGCACGCTCTCACATTGATCAGTCAAATACTAAAGGAGATGACAATTAGTCAGGGGGAGGAGAGTGAGAAGGTTCTGAATACAGCCTGACTGGGCTCCCGCCCACCTTTATCACTTATGAATCATCAGCACAGTGACACTTTTTTTGGGTGCTAGTTCACTCTCTTTTCTTTATTTAAAAAAAAAAATGTTTCTCTTTTTTGGGGGTGCTCTTTCTTTTCCCCCAAACTCAGCCTATCCTGTAATTGAATCTTTTAATGTTGTCAGGAAAAGACTGCTTCTTCTTAATGGTCATCTAGTGTCATTGCATTGAGATTTATGCTGTAGATTAGCTAGAGGTCTAGAGGATATAGGGTTCTTCAATGTGCCGTTGCGTTAGTTTGCATTAGACTTCACGTTATTGTTGCTTCAATGCCTCAGTATGAAGTGTGAGTAAAGAAAACAAGAAGAACAGCAATAAAAGACTGGTGGTATATCAAATCAAATCAAATCAAATTTATTTATATAGCCCTTCGTACATCAGCTGATATCTCAAAGTGCTGTACAGAAACCCAGCCTAAAACCCCAAACAGCAAACAATGCAGGTGTAAAAGCACGGTGGCTAGGAAAAACTCCCTAGAAAGGCCAAAACCTAGGAAGAAACCTAGAGAGGAACCGGGCTATGTGGGGTGGCCAGTCCTCTTCTGGCTGTGCCGGGTAGAGATTATAACAGAACATGACCAAGATGTTCAAATGTTCATAAATGACCAGCATGGTCGAATAATAATAAGGCAGAACAGTTGAAACTGGAGCAGCAGCACAGTCAGGTGGACTGGGGACAGCAAGGAGCCTTCATGTCAGGTAGTCCTGGGGCACGGTCCTAGGGCTCAGGTCAGTTGAAACTGGAGCAGGAGCATGGCCAGGTGGACTAGGGACAGCAAGGAGTCCTCATGTCAGGTAGTCCTGGGACATGGTCCTAGGGCTCAGGTCCTCCGAGAGAGAGAAAGAAAGAGAGAAGGAGAGAATTAGAGAACGCACACTTAGATTCACACAGGACACCGAATAGGACAGGAGAAGTACTCCAGATATAACAAACTGACCCTAGCCCCCCGACACATAAACTACTGCAGCATAAATACTGGAGGCTGAGACAGGAGGGGTCAGGAGACACTGTGGCCCCATTCGAGGACACCCCGGACAGGGCCAAACAGGAAGGATATAACCCCACCCACTTTGCCAAAGCACATCCCCCACACCACTAGATGGATATCTTCAACCACCAACTTACCATCCTGAGACAAGGCCGAGTATAGCCCACAAAGATCTCCGCCACGGTACAACCCAAGGGGGGCAACCCAGACAGGCCGACCACAACAGTGAATCAACCCACCCAGGTGACGCACCCCCCAGGGACGGCACGAGAGAGCCCCAGCAAGCCAGTGACTCAGCCCCCGTAACAGGGTTAGAGGCAGAGAATCCCAGTGGAAAGAGGGGAACCGGCCAGGCAGAGACAGCAAGGGCGGTTCGTTGCTCCAGAGCCTTTCCGTTCACCTTCCCACTCCTGGGCCAGACTACACTCAATCTACACTCATATCCACTCCTCACACATCCATTGCATGATGGAGTTTGGTGTCCTAAGGAGAGGTGTGAGTGTATATATATAAGCCATGTTATTCTTCCTGGTGTCAAACTTGAAAATATCACCACAGTGAAAAAAAAAAGAGTGCTACAGCCAACCTGCACTCACCTAAGCAGAAACCCACTGTGACCATGACTCATCATTGGAGAGAGAAGAGAGAGGACAGGAGAAGAGAGAGAGAGAGAAAAAGAGGGGAGAGAGAGTACAAGATACAAGACAGAGACTATGAGAGAGGGAGAACACAAGGAATGAAAGAGAGATACCCACTCCTGTCAGCCAGCTGTACTTAGCAGCCAGGTCTAATTTGCATTAATCACCAGGCTCCTTTGAATAAACATTGTATAATAATAATGATGATATTGATTGTGTCATGTCATCCTTTTACCCAGAGTCAACAGTCTGTCTACATTCCAAATGGCACCCTATTCCATTAATAGTCTAGTACTTTTGACCAGGGCCCTTAGGGCTCTTGTCAAAGTAGTGCACTATATAATAAGATGCCATTTGGGACACAAACTCTGTCTGTCATTCTACTAAGGGCTATTCATTTATTATGGCTGATGGATCTATTCCACTCCATCATAGTCAGGGAATCTCATTTAGGACCTTTGACACAGACATGGAAAGGTGGACAATTTAGCCCTTCTTATAAACATGCAATCAATATTTTTTTTGTCCATCCAGGTGTAGGTGTACTGTAATAGTGATGTAAATTGTCTATTGTGGCCATTTTATTTAGACTTTATTTTTGCTCCAATAACTGCTTACTGCTGTATGCAGTACGGAAGACTCCTACAGGGAAGTAATCAGTCCTCCTTAAAATAAAAACTATAACAAATATTTAGAAGTCCTCCTTGTAAATTAAACTATACATCTTTTACCCAATGACCGAAAACTGGTTGAACCATCGTTGTTTCCACATCATAAAAAAATCTAATGTACACTGCTCAAAAAAATAAAGGGAACACTTAAACAACACAATGTAACTCCAAGTCAATCACACTTCTGTGAAATCAAAGGAAGCAACACTGATTGACAATACATTTCACATGCTGTTGTGCAAATGGGATAGACAACAGGTGGAAATGATAGGCAATTAGCAAGACACCCCCAATAAATGAGTGGCTCTGCAGGTGGTGACCACAGATCACTTCTCAGTTCCTATGCTTCCTGGCTGATGTTTTGGTCACTTTTGAATGCTGGTGGTGCTTTCACTCTAGTGGTAGCATGAGACGGAGTCTACAACCCACACAAGTGGCTCAGGTAGTGCAGCTCATCCAGGATGGCACATCAATGCGAGCTGTGGTAAGAAGGTTTGCTGTGTCTGTCAGCATAGTGTCCAGAGCATGGAGGCTCTACCAGGAGACAGGCCAGTACATCAGGAGACGTGGAGGAGGCCGTAGGAGGGCAACAACCCAGCAGCAGGACCGCTACCTCTGCCTTTGTGCAAGGAGGAGCAGGATGCAAAATGATCTCCAGCAGGCCACAAATGAGCATGTGTCTGCTCAAACGGTCAGAAACAGACTCCATGAGGGTGGTATGAGGGCCCGACGTCCACAGGTGGGGGTTGTGCTTACAGCCCAACACTGTGCAGGACGTTTGGCATTTGCCAGAGAACACCATGATTGGCAAATTCGCCACTGGCGCCCTGTGCTCTTCACAGATGAAAGCAGATTCACACTGAGCACGTGACAGACGTGACAGAGTCTGGAGACACCGTGGAGAACGTTCTGCTGCCTGCAACATCCTCCAGCATGACCGGTTTGGCGGTGGGTCAGTCATGGTGTGGGGTGGCATTTCTTTGGGGGGGCACAGAGGTAGCCTGACTGCCATTAGGTACCGAGATGAGATCCTCAGATCCCTTGTGAGACCATATGCTGGTGCGGTTGGCCCTGGGTTCCTCCTAATGCAAGACAGTGCTAGACCGCATATGGCTGGAGTGTGTCAGCAGTTCCTGCAAGAAGAAGGCATTAATGCTATGGACTGGCCCGCTCGTTGAAACCATCCGCCACCTCATCGGGAGCATGCCCAGGCGTTGTAGGGAGATCATACAGGCACGTGGAGGCCACACACACTACTGAGCCTAATTTTGACTTGTTTTAAGGACATTACATCAAAGTTGGATCAGCCTGTAGTGTGGTGTGACTCCAAATCCAGACCTCCATGGGTTGATAAATTTGATTTCCATTGATCATTTTTGTGTGATTTTGTTGTCAGCACATTCAACTATGTAAAGAAAAAAGTATTTAATAAGAATATTTCATTCATTCAGATGTAGGATGTGTTATTTTAGTGTTCCCTTTATTTTTTTGAGCAGTGTATATACAGTGGGGCAAACAAGTATTTAGTCAGTCACCAATTGTGCAAGTTCTCCCACTTAAAAAGATGAGAGAGGCCTGTAATTTGCATCATAGGTACACTTCAACTATGACAGACAAAATGAGAAAAAATCATCCAGAAAATCACATTGTAGGATTTCTAATGAATTTATTTGCAAATTAAGGTGGAAAATAGGTATTTGGTCAATAACAAAAGTTTATCTCAATACTTTGTTATATACCCTTTGTTGGCATTCACAGAGGTCAAACATTTTCTGTAAGTCTTCACAAGATTTTCACACAATGTTGCTGGTGTTTTGGCCCATTCCTCCATGCAGATCTCCTCTAGAGCAGTGATGTTTTCGGGCTGGTGCTGGGCAACACGGACTTTCAACTCCCTCCAAATATTTTCTATGGGGTTGAGATCTGGAGACTGGCTATGCCACTCCAGGACCTTGAAATGCTTCTTATGAAGTCACTCCTTCGTTGCCTGGGCGGTGTGTTTGGGATCATTGTCATGCTGAAAGACCCAGCCACGTTTCATCTTCAATGCCCTTGCTGATGGAAGGAGTTTTTACCTCAAAATCTCACAATACATGGCCCCATTCATTTTTTCCTTTACACGGATCAGTCGTCCTGGTCCCTTTGCAGAAAAACAGCCCCAAAGCATGATGTTTCCACCCCCATGCTTCACAGTAGGTATGGTATTTTTTGGATGCAACTCAGCATTCTTTGTCCTCCAAACACGACAAGTTGAGTTTTTACCAAAAAGTTATATTTTGGTTTCATCTGACCATATGACATTCTCCCAATCTTCTTCTGGATCATCCAAATGCTCTCTAGCAAACTTCAGACAGGCCTGGACATGTACTGGCTTAAGCAGGGGGGCACATCTGGCACTGCAGGATTTGAGTCCCTGGTGGCGTAGTGTGTTACTGATGGTAGGCTTTGTTATTTTGGTCCCAGCTCTCTGCAGGTCATTCACTAGGTCCCCCTGTGTCGTTATGGGATTTTTGCTCACCTTACGTGGAACCCCAGATCGAGGGAGATTATCAGTGGTCTTGTATGTCTTCCATTTCCTAATAATTGCTCCCACAGTTGATTTCTTCAATCCAAGCTGCTTACCTATTGCAGATTCAGTCTTCCCAGCCTGGTGCAGGTCTACAATTTTGTTTCTGGTGTCCTTTGACAGCTCTTTGGTCTTGGCCATAGTGGAGTTTGGAGTGTGACTGTTTGAGGTTGTTGTGGACAGGTGTCTTTTATACTGATAACAAGTTCAAAAAGGTGCCATTAATACAGGTAACTAGTGGAGGACAAGAGGAGCCTCTTAAAGAAGAAGTTACAGGTCTGTGAGAGCCAGAAATCTTGCTTGTTTGTAGGTGACCAAATACTTATTTTCCACCATAATTTGCAAATAAATTCATTAAAAATCCTACAATGTGATTTTCTGGATATTTTTTCTCATTTTGTCTGTCATAGTTGAAGTGTACCTATGATGAAAATTACAGGCCTCTCTCATCTTATTAAGTGGGAGAACTTGCACAATTGGTGGCTGACTAAATACTTTTTTGCCCCACTGTATATATATTTATTTTTTTATGACATGGGAACAACATTGATTCAACCAGGTTTTGGTCAGTGAGATGTGTAAAATATGTATAGTTTCATTTACAAGGAGGACTTCTGAATATTTGTTATAGTTTTTAGATGTCATTCCAACGTCTATTTTTGAATTACATTTGTTTGAGTTGTCAGCGAATGTGAATTCAATGTGAAATCAATCATGACATTGACAGGTTAAAATTCCCAGACTTTTTGCAAATCCATTCAGTTTTGACGTTGATTCAACGTCATCACGTATATATACAGTGGGAAGAACAAGTATTTGAAACACTGCCGATTTTGCAGGTTTTCCTACTTACAAAGCATGTAGAGGTCTGTCATTTTTATCATAGGTACACTTTAACTGTGAGTGACGGAATCTAAAACAAAAATCCAGACAATCACATTGTATGATTTTTAAGTAATTAATTAGCATTTTATTGCATGACATAAGTATTTGTTCACCTACCAACCAGTAATAATTCCGGCTCTCACAGACCTGTTAGTTTTTCTTTAAGAAGCCCTTCTGTTCTCCACTCATTTGTATCAACTGTGCCTGTTTGAACTCGTTACCTGTATAAAAGACACCTGTCCACCCACTCAATCAAACAGACTCCAACCTCTCCACAATGGCCAAGACCAGAGAGCTGTGTAAGGACATCGGAGATAAAAAATTGTAAACCTGCACAAGGCTGGGATGGGCTACAGGACAATAGACAAGCAGCTTGGTGAGAAGGCAACAACTGTTGGCGCAATTAGTAGAAAATGGAAGAAGTTCAAGATGACGGTCAATCACCCTCGGTCTGGGGCTCCATGCAAGATCTCACCTCGTGGGGCATCAATGATCATGAGGAAGGTGAGAGATCAGCCCAGAACTACAAGGCAGGACCTGGTCAATGACATGAAGAGAGCTGGGACCACAGTCTCAAAGAAAACCATTAGTAACACACTACGCCGTCATGGATTAAAATCCTGCAGTGTATGAAAGGTCCCCCTGCTCAAGCCAGCGCATGTCCAGGTCCGTCTGAAGTTTGTCAATGACCATCCGGATGATCCAGAGGAGGAATGGGGGAAGGTCATGTGGTCTGATGAGACGAAAATATAGCTTTTTGGTCTAAACTCCACTCGCCGTGTTTAGAGGAAGAAGAAGGATGAGTACAACCCCAATAACACCATCCCAACCGTGAAGCATGGAGGTGGAAACATCATTCTTTGGGGATGCTTTTCTGCAAAGGGTACAGGACGACTGCACCGTATTGAGGGGAGGATGGATGGGGCCATGTATCGTGAGATCTTGGCCAACAACCTCCTTCCCTCAGTAAGAGCATTGAAGATGGGTCGTGGCTAGCTCTTCCAGCATGACAACAACCCGAAACACACAGCCACGGCAACTAAGGAGTGGCTCCATAAGAAGCATCTCAAGGTCCTGGAGTGGCCTAGCCAAGTCTCCAGACCTGAACCCAATATAACATCTTTGAAGGGAGCTGAAAGTCCGTATTGCCCAGCGACAGCCCCGAAACCTGAAAGATCTGGAGAAGGTCTGTATGGAGGAGTGGGTCAAAATCCCTGCTGCAGTGTGTGCAAACCTGGTCAAGAACTACATGAAACGTATGATCTCTGTAATTGCAAACAAAGGTTTCGGTACCAAATATTACGTTCTGCTTTTCTGATGTATCAAATACTTATGTCATGCAATAAAAAGCTAATTAATTACTTAAAAATCATACAATGTGATTTTCTGGATTTTTGGATTCCGTCTGTCACAGTTGAAGTTTACCTATGATAAAAAGTACAGACCTTTACATGCTTTGTAAATAGGAAAACATGCAAAATCGGCAGTGTATCAAATACTTGTTCTCCCCACTGTATATATACGCTATAAATTATTTCCAAATAATAAGTAAACAAAGGAACAAAAGTTTGTGACCACAATGGATGCCATGGAGGTGTGTGTAGACATCAGAACTCTTTAACCACTAAGGGGTATCCTCAGTTTGGAATTGTGGATGACTATACACTAATACTGTGGCGTCCTTCCTTATCTCGCCTTCTCTTCCTCTTCCACTCCTCAACAGTTCCACTGCTGAACTCTTACAATACCAACACTGCCCCCTTTACCTCTCATCTGAGCTGAGTAACCTGCTACAAATGACGAAAGGAAAGACAAAAAAACAGATAATCTCCTCTTCCCACACCCGGATATAGCTCTATTATGTAAAATCCCAGGAGAGTGCTGAACTGCCCCTCCTTCCCTCTCCTCCCCTGCTCTGGCTGTCTCTAAGCACCCCAATTACATTACTCTCCATGCCTCCTGTCTGACAGCGCTATTTCAGGCTTGGAGGGCCATTTAATTTCTACTCCCTTCATTTCATTTCAGCCATTATTGTATTATGGCTGTGTGCATTAAACACGATTAGTGATGTGATTTCACCACTGTTATCGTTCATGGTACTGCCAGGATACATCCGGGACGTACTGCTGAGAGAATCTATTTACCAAACTTTGGAGTTTTGATGACAAGTGCCAGGATTAACCTTGTGTATAGTGTACTGTACTCGGCCTTATTAAAGTCAGACATGCAAGTGAGACGGTTAAAGCTATTGCATAATGACATCAAGCCTTCTCATTCCCTCCTCCCCACCTCCCTCTCTCTCTGTTTGCTCTACTTTGTGTCCAAAAAGAAGATAATGATCAAGGTTTGATCCGATAGTCATTTATCTGCTATAACTAACCCTTGCACACCACTCGCCCCTCACTGGCACGGCCATTGGATTTTCACTGACCTCTTATGCAACCTCTTCCCATTCAACTCTAAATTATGTCTAAAAGATATTATCTTGCTTCGTCAACTCCATAAACACTGATCTGAGTCCTGCCCAAGACTAATACTGCAGCCACGATAAAATCTTCCATCCAACTAATTGTGTCTCTTTGTTACCGCATTTGAATTTATATGGCAGCTCTTAATGTACCACAGTTTCTAAATGTACGTGCTGAAAAAGCATTTCTCAATTCAAATAAAGTTATAGCAGAGAATGTTCCCATTAGATTACATTTGAAGGAAATTGAGTGTCTGGTTCGGTTGGGTTGACTCCTGCGTAGTGAATTAGATTATTTCTCGAACAATACTCATAGATGACAACTGCAGTAAGTTTTCACTGTTCAGTCATAACGATAACTGTCGTTACTGTGTATTATCTTTTAGTCCTTTCACTGTTCATTGAAAAAGTCTCAGTGCATAAACTGTTGACAATGTTCAAGCAGTTCGCTTGCTTTGAGATTGTGAATTCATCACATCTGTGAATGTGTAAACTTGATGTATTGACTAAAGCTTGACAATGAAAAAAGGACTGAAATTGATTTATTAGATGAAAATACACTAAAAGCTGTCTTTAGTGATATGAAAATAGAATGTGCTTCGAAATGTGCTACAAAATATCATATTGTTAAACTTATTGGAAGCGATGTCATTGACTTAGTAGGATTGATTATTAAACCAGTATGGGACCATTATGAGCAATAATGATAATATTTTCAGATCAATGTGGGAAGATGGGGAAGGAAACTTTCCCTTGGTGATGGATTAGCCACTTTTCATAAAAGGACCTCAAGACATTTTTCACCAGAGAAACTAGCCTCATCAAGCTGAACATTGTGACTGAAATGCTCACATTGACAGGATACAGCCTACAGTTCACCTGTTCTGCACACAATTAGGTATACCTAGCATACTGTAAACAACCAACTCAAAGTGTTGTTATTGTAGCATTTAGTATTTACATAGTTCCTAGCATAAACAGGCTGAACGTTTTGTTACTTTAGCATTAGCATAGTCCTTGGCTCTTTCTGACCTCTACAAACCTGTCATACAAACGATGTAGCTTCCATGTTAATTCTATGGCGTCTGAGCTGGCGAGGCGAGAGGGGGAGATGTTATTTAGGAAGTTGCTGTGGTGGGAAAAAGCCTAGAGTGCTATCATGATGAGAAGCGTTGCTCTGCTACCGCGCATTCCTGTGTTCTGGCCAGTCTTGAATGGACCAGGGATGGGGAATTGTGATAATGTATTGTCCGTTGGGGCAGAAAGACAACCCTATTGTAACACGCCGTTAGAGTCGCCAGTGAAAGTCTACACATTTTGCCAACCCTAACTTTATTTTTTTTCAATCTACTCCACATTTTGTAAAATAAACATTATATAACATTTCCCAAATTAATAAACAATAAAAAAAAATATGTATTGATTGTGTATGTCTTCACATCCCAGAGTTAATGTTCGGTGGAAAGACCTTTGTCAGAAATTACAGCTGTGAATAATTTTGAATAAGATTCTACCAACTTTGCACAACTTTTAGGGCAACATTTATTCACTGTTTTTATTCTCCAAAAATTGCTCAAGCTCAGTAAATTTGGTTGGGAGACAATGATGGACAGCAATGTTCATAAATACAACTATCCCAGGGTAAGGTATTTCGAAGACTGAGGCAGGGTTTAATTTAACTTTTTACCTGGGCTTTGCTCCTTTCATATTTATTTTGAGATTTACAAACTCCACAGTCCCTGTTGGTAAAACGATCTGTATTTTCAAGTATTGTGGTAGTAGCATCATGTTATGGGTATGCTTGTCAACGGCAGGGACAGGGGAGTTTGTCAGGATCAAAAGAAATGAAAGCCCAGATAAAACGTTAGAGGAAACCCTGACTCAGTCTTCTGAATCCCTAACCTTGGGATAGAGTTGTATTTTTCAGCAGGACAATTACACACATTTTAAGGATAAAGACACACCAGAATGTATTTCCAATGGGCGTTGAGTATTCCTGAATGGTCCAGTTTCATTCCTGACTGAAATTGGCCTGAAAATCAGAAGCAAGGTAAATTGCTGTCCATGAGCATTTTTGGCAAAAACCTGTTGTGCAAAGTTGGTTGAAATGATTCAAAGTGTCACACCCTGACCTTAGAGATTCTTTTTATGTCTCTATTTGGTTTGGTCAGGGTGTGATTTGGGGTGGGTATTCTATGTTCTATTATTTATATTTATATGTTTTGGCCAGGTAGGGTTCTCAATCAGGGACATCTGTCTATCGTTGTCTCTGATTGAGAACCATACTTAGGTAGCCCTTTTCCCACCTTTCTTTGTGGGAAGTTGACTTTGTTTAGGGCACATAGCCTTTAGCTTCACGGTTTGTTTTTGTAGTGTTTATTGTTTTGTTCTGCGTCATCTTCCAAATAAAGAGAAAATGTACGCTGCACCTTGGTCCTCTTCTTTAAACGGCCGTGATACAAAGCTGTTATAGATACAAAAGGTGGTTCCAGTATTAACTCTGGTGTGTGAAGACACATACAATCTTCGTTCTAGTTTTTTATTCATTTGGAAAAAATAATTTCATTCATATCATTTTTTCTTTACTTTAGAAAAGTGGAGTAGGTTGTGTAAGTCGGTAGGACAAAAATCAAATTTAATAAACGTTTTGATTTAATTTTAAGGCAGCAAAATGTGAAGACTGTGCAAGGGGTGTTTAGACTTTCACTTGGCACTGTATGCAAGCTGGACACTATTTGTGGCTCATTATAACTTTGTGGAGGGTCTGAGTACACTCTATTACACAGGATGAATGGGAGCTTTCACACTCCAGCGATGTCCAAGAGCTTGGCTCACTGTCACAGCTTCGCATGCCACCGGGGCGGGGGTGAGGGACGGTAGGCTACCGAACGCAGGCCTTTTTCTCGACTCAAACAGAAAAAAAAGAATGAGTGCCCAACAACAACTGGATGCTCAACTTTAGTTATTTGTTGACCCCACTTAAAACTCTGTGACTTCACGAGACTCACCAGTTTCATTTGTAGGATATGAATTTGTCTCAGTACAGTAGTACTGTATAATTTCCATTCATTGCAATAACATATGGGTAAAGTGGTCTGCTGACCATTTTGTGTAACCCTAAACCGAAATGTGTCTTCCACGTTTAGCCCAACCCCTCTGAATCACAGAGGTGCGGGGGGCTGCCTTAATCCCCGTCCATGGGTTAACTGTCTTAACGGTCTTGCTCAAGGGCAGAATTGCAGATTCTAGGCTACCCGCCGTCCCAATATCAACCCTTATAGTGGTATTGTACAGGTAACACTACAGCAGCATTCTGACAATGTTCATTCTAACCCGGTGTCCTTTACCTCCACTTGCATTTTCCGGTCACAACTAGCAGACTTGTTTACGTGTTGCTGTGGTTCTTCAGGACCTCCAACAGCCGAAGCTAAGTAGTAACATTGACATGATGCCTTCTAATTGCAGTCGCTGTACTCATAATATACAGGAGAACGATCGCCTTACGGCGAGGATAGCTGTGCTGCAAGCCCAGCTTCAGACGCAATCGTTAGGCAAGGGTAATTTCAGTGTAGGAAAGGATGAAACAGCGTCTGTGCCACCAGTAAGTACAGATAGTAACATTAGTATAAATCGCCGCAGCCGGACAACTTTCTCATGGCTTCTGGAGAGAAATGATGGAGGGAAATGCTGTAGGAATGCTCAACCAGTGTCGCTCATTCAGCCAACAGAAACTTTCAGCGGGTCGGAGTCTGAGGCCGAGCCTTCTCTTGTCTCTACTCCTCCCGTTACGGGTCTGAGACACTGAAGCTTCCCACCATTAGCTCTGACAAATTGAAAACCCTAGTCATTGGCGATTCCATTACCTGCAGTAATAGACTTAAAACGAATCATCCAGCGATTATACACTGTTTACCAGGGGGCAGGGCTACCAACGTTAAGGCTAATCTGAAGATGGTGCTGGCTAAAGCTAAAACTGGCGAGTGTAGAGAGTATAGAGATATTGTTATCCACGTCGACACAAACGATGTTAGGATGAAACAGTCAGAGGTCACCAAGCGCAACATAGCTTCAGCGTGTACATCAGCTAGAAAGATGTTGGCATCGAGTAATTGTCTCTGGCCCCCTCCCAGTTAGGGAGAGTGATGAGCTCTACAGCAGAGTCTCACAACTCAATCGCTGGTTGAAAACTGTTTTCTGCCCCTCCCAAAAGATAGAATTTGTAGATAATTGGCCCTCTTTCTTGGACTCACCCACAAACAGGACCAAGCCTGGCCTGCTGAGGAGTAACGGACTCCATCCTAACTGGAGGGGTGCTCTCATCTACGAACATAGACAGGGCTCTAACTCCTCAAGCTCCACAATGAAATAGGGTGCAGGCCAGGCAGCAGGCTGTTAGCCAACCTGCCAGCTTAGTGCCACTAGCACAGTCAGTGTAGTCAGCTCAGCTATCCCCATTGAGACCGTGTCTGTGCCTCGACCGAGGTTGGTCAAAACTAAACTCACTACCTTCCTGAAGACAAATAATGTATACGAAATGCTTCAGTCTGTTTTTAGATCCCATCATAGCACTGCACTTGTGAAGGTGGTAAATTCCATTTTAGTGGCGTCAGAAAGAGGCTCTGCATCTGTCCTCGTGCGCCTAGACCTTAGTGCTGATTTAGATACCATCGATCACCACATTCTTTTGGAGAGATTGGATATTCAAATTGGTCTACACGGCCAAGTTCTGGCCTGGTTTAGATCTTATCTGTCGGAAAGATATCAGTTTGTCTCTGTGAATGCTTTGTCCTCTGACAAATCAACTGTAAATTTCGGTGTTCCTCAAGGTTCCGTTTTAGGACCACCATTGTTTTCACTATATATTTTACCTCTTGGGGATGTCATTCGAAAACATAATGTTAACTTTCACTGCTATGTGGATGACAGACAGCTGTTCATTTCAATGAAACATGGTGAAGCCCCAAAATTGCCCTCGGTAGAAGCATGTGTTTCAGACATAAGGAAGTGGATGGCTGCAAACTTTCTACTTTTAAACTTGGACAAAACAGAGATGTTTGTTCTAGGTCCCAAGAAACAAAGAGATCTTCTGTTGAATCTGACAATTCATCTTGATGGTTGTACAGTTGTCTCAAATAAAACTGTGAAGGACCTTGTCGTTACTCTGGACCCTGATCTCTCTTTTGACGAACATATCAAGACTGTTTCAAGGACAACATTTTTCTACGTAACATTGCAAAAATCAGAAACGTTCTGTCCAAAAATTATGCTGAAAAATTAATCCATGCTTTTGTTACTTCTAGGTTAGACTACTGCAATGCTCTACTTTCCGTCTACCCAGATAAAGCACTAAATGAATTTCCGTTAGTGCTAAATACGGCTGCTAGAATCCTGACTAGAACCAAAAAAATGTATCATATTAATCCAGTGCTAGCCTCCCTACACTGGCTTCCTGTTAAGGCAAGGGCTGATTTCAAGGTTTTACTGCTAACCTACAAAGCATTACATGGGCTTGCTCCTACCTATCTCTCTGATTTGGTCCTGCCGTACATACCGACATGTACACTGCGATCACAAGACGTAGGCCTCCAAATTGTCCCTAGAATTTCTAAGCAAACAGCTTGAGGCAGGGCTTTCTCCTATAGAGCTCCATTTTTATGGAATGGTCTGCATACCCATGTGAGAGACGCAGGCTCTGTCTCATGCTTTAAGTCTTTACTGAAGACTCATCTCTCTTCACACTCCTGGGCCAGTGTAGTCTGGCCCAGGAGTGTGAAGGTGAACGGAAAGGCTCTGGAGCAACGAACCGCCCTTGCTGTCTCAGGCTGGTTCCCTTCTCTCCACGGGGATTCTCTGCCTCTAACCCTATTACAGGAGCTGAGTCACTGGCTTACTGGTGCTCTTCCATGCTGTCCCTGGGAGGGGTGCGTCACTTGAATGGGTTGAGTCACTGACGTGATCTTCCTGTCTGGGTTGGTGCCCCCCCTTGGGTTGTGCCGTGGTGGAGATCTTTGTGGGCTATACTCGGCCTTGTCTCAGGATGGTAAATTGGTGGTTGAAGATATCCCTCTAGTGATGTGGGGGCTGTGCTTTGGCAAAGTAGGTGGGGTTATATCCTTCCTGTTTGGCCCCGTCCGGGGGTGTCCTCGGATGGGGCCACAGTGTCTCCTGACCCCTCCTGTCTCAGCCTCCAGTATTTATGCTGCAGTAGTTTATGTGTCGGGGGGCTAGGGTCAGTTTGTTATATCTAGAGTACTTTTCCTGTCTTATCCAGTGGCCTGTTTGAATTTAAGTATGCTCTCTCTAATTCTCTCTCTCTTTCTTCCCCTCTCTCGGTAGGACCTGAGCCCTAGGACCATGCCTCAGGACTTCCTGGCATGATGACTCCTTGCTGTCCCCAGTCCACCTGGCCGTGCTGCTGCTCCAGTTTGAACTGTTCTGCCTGCGGCTATGGAACCCTGACCTGTTCACCGGACGTGCTACCTGTCCCAGACCTGCTGTTTTCAACTCTCTGGAGACAGGAGAGTGTAGAGGAAGAGGAGCTGTAGAGATATTCTTAATGATCGGCTATGAAAAGCCAACTGACACTTACTTCTGAAGTGCTAAATTCCTGCACCCTCGACAACTACTGTGATTATTATTATTTGACCGTGCCGGTCATTTATGAACTTTTGAACATCTTGGCCATGTTCTGTCATAATCTCCACCCGGCACAGCCAGAAGAGGACTGGCCACCCCTCATAGCCTGGTTCCTCTTCAGGTTTCTTCCTAGGTTTTGGCCTTTCTAGGGAGTTTTTCCTAGCCACCGTGCTTCTACACCTGCATTGCTTGCTGTTTGGGGTTTTATGCTGGGTTTCTGTACAGCACTTTGAGATATCAGCTGATGTAAGAAGGGCCATATGAATACATTTGATTTGATTTGTATTCAGGGCTTCCTAATTATCTAATGGGCTGTAATGTGATAGGTTGTGTCTAGGGTTCACTCTGGCCCTCAGGGACCCGATACTGATACCCAAGATTGAGAGAAAAGCTCCCGCCTGTCTGTCCACAGACAGCCGCCCCCGGGTGTGTGAAAAATAATAGTCTCAGGATCCTGTGTCCCCTCTAGCACCCTTCAACCCTGGTGCCTCTTCTTCTCTCCTGACCCTGACCTCTGACCCTGACTGGCTGGAAGGATGCATTTTCTTCCTCCTTATCTTAAATCGTACAGATAGAACTGATGCTTTAAAAGTCTCAGTTGAACAACAGTAGATGAGTTGTGTTGTATGTATGGAACTGGATTACATCAATCACTGTTCAAATATTTTGCTCCACATACAGCAGGGAGGTTACCAGGACTTGTCAAATGATTTTGGGCACCAAATCTTTTGTGTTGCTGTGATGGTGTAAAACAAATTGTGTCGACTATCTGCCTCACTTAGTTCATAGACATGTGGTTACATTAAACTCCTGAAATCATCCAACCGTTATAATCTGGGGTAGTGCTGCTAGTGCACAGCAGAGCAACTCGGGATACTTCTCAAAATGTTGCTCGCAAGATTGCTTGTCTCGCAATATTGCTTAATGATTCATTACTATTCTACATGACAAACTAAATATAATGGAATCGATAATGTTAGGCTACTGCTATACAAAAAAACGCCACAAAATATCTCTTGACAATTTAGGATGATTGTGATGAAATGCTGAACATTTTTCTCATGCAGACAGAAGTCTAAACAGTAGTTAGGCTACTTAACCCACATCATCCAAAATGCGTTGGGATCAAATGGTTGGTAGGCATTCCGTATGGACGATTCACCCGCAAAATGTGAAGACTTATCATTCACGATTGACAGTGATGATGGCCTAATTTATAATAAGGAAGGCCTAATTTGGTGTTTTAGGATAAAAAATTTAAAAACATTTTCATTTAGGCACATGTGTAGGCATACGCAATTGCAATTTGGATGATGCTTTTATGTAACTATCAGGAATCAAGGTAAGACCCAGATGCAGACACGTCGAATTGACAATGGTTTAATATTCCCACAGGGGCAGGCAATAGACAGGTCAAGGCAGGCAGGGGTCAAGTAAAAAAGAGGTGGTGCAAAGGTACAGGTCGGCAGGCAGGTTCAGGGTCAGGGGCAGGCAGAGTGGTCAGGCAGGCAGGCTCAGAGTCAGGACAGGCAAGGGTCAAAACCAGGAGGGCTCAGAGTCAGGACAGGCAAGGGTCAAAACCAGGAGGGCGAGAAAAAGAGCCGATAACAAAAACGCTGGTTGACTTGACAAACAAGACACTAATAAGCTGTAGAAAGAATATATCAATTTCTAAGACTTGTTCATAAATGAAATAAATAATTATTTATAAGAAGGGTCTGAGATCAAAGTCAATATTCAGACCACGAGGGGTCAATGTTTTTAGATAGGATATCCAGTAAGCCCCCCTTTGTAGTTGTAGGATCTCGATGTTAACTTTCTCTCCTTGGTAGAGCAACATTCTCAATGCCTGTGTATTTGAGAGAGGAGACTGGATGGTTAGCTTCAACAAAGTGAGCTGCTACTGGATAGTCAATGTTCTTACACCTGATTGAGCTGCGGTGTTCAGTTATTTGTTGTTTTAATTGTCTTTTCATTGGTCCTACGTAGGCTTTTCCACAAGAACAGGTGATGAGATTGGTCTTTGGTCTTTCATGAGATGATACCCTGAAGAAGGTGTCTGGAGAAGGATGTTTTGATAGTGCTATTGCACTGTATGCTTTTGACACCCATTTGGAATGGGTGTCAAGAGTGTCTGAGTGGGCTCAGGGGGCATGTCAGATCTCACCAAGTTATCGCCAATATTGCGACCATGCTTATAGACCACCAGTGGGGGTTCCTTGAAGAGGTGTGCAATTTTTTTGTCTGATTGCAGAATATGCCAGTGGTTTTTCAGGATTGCTTTCATTTTCTCCGAATACTTGGTGTACTTGTTGGAAAAGACGGTTGCGTTGTTTTTCTTCTTTGGTTGAATTTTTAGTAATTCCTCTCTTGGTTTTAAAGATATTTTCATCATTGCAGCATGAAGAGTTTTGTCTTTGTAGCCTCTCATTTTGAATTTACCTGTCATTTTTTTAGCATTTACGGTCAAAATCTGTCTGGTGGCCACAGATTCATTTAACCCTGCATAACTGGCTAGACCATTCTTGAGGGGAAGGGGATGCATATTATCCGCACATAGCAAGGTATTGTGGTCTGCGGGCTTTGTGTATAAGTCTGTGTGTAATGCATCATTGTCTTTGAGTCCAGGTAGTTTATTTCTATCTCATCAGTCTGCATGGTGAATGTGAGGTATTCAGACCTCTCGTTTAGTAGAGTTTGGAATTAATTTCAATCCTGCTGACTTCCTTCCCAGAGCACAAATACATCATCTATGTATCTCTTCCATCGGAGGATTTTTGAAAGTAGCGGGTGTGTCTCTGTTTCGAAAAGGAGTGCTTCCTCAAATTGTCCCACATATTGTACGGGTTTGCATAGTTGGGGGAAAAGGGGGAGCCCATAGCTACACCCCGAATTTTAAGGAAAAAGTCTGACTCAAGATGAAGTAGTTATTGGATAATACCAGATCAGTAAGATATTATGTAAGATGCAATCATTGGATGGTGCAAGGGTAGAGTCTCTCTGCTGAAGGACGTGTTGCAGCGCCTACAAGCCTCCAGTGTGTGGGATGTTAGTGTACAAACCCTCGACAGCAAAAGTGGCCAACAGGGAGCCCTCTGGTATCCTTCCTAAGCCCTCTATCAATGAGATCATGTGACTAGTGTCTTTGATATAAGATGGGAACTTCTCAACCATCGGTTTAATGTGGTAATCCACAAATGTAGAAAATGGGTCTTGGCTGTAACAGACACTGGGTCTACCTGGAGGAGGAGACAATGGGTCTACCTGGAGGAGGAGAAACTTGTTTGTGTAATTTAGTGACTGTATAGAAAGTTGGTATCTTGGGAAATTTCACACATAGAAATTCAACTTCTTTTTTTGGTGATATGTTCTAATTCCAAACATCTTTCCACTGTGGTTGAGATATTATGCTGGAATTCTAGGGTAAGGTCATAATTCCGTTTGCGACAGAAGTCACCTTTAGGTAGTTGTCGGTGACATTCATTCACATAGTCACATTTGTTTTGTATACAAATTCCTCCTTTTTTGTCCCATTTTTTTTAATGATAACTGAAGGATCTGACTTTAAGTCCTTAAGAGCCATTCTCTCGTCTCAGGTTATCATTGGATTTGTGTTTCTGTTTGTCTTTCAGTAGGTCACCTACATCATTTTCAGCAATCCTACAGAAGGTTTCTATGGACGCATTGCATTTGGGGGGAGGTACGAATGAACTTTTTCTCTAAATTGGTTCTCTCAGAGTTCTCAGCTGGGTTAATGGCTCCATCTCCTCCTTGACTCACAGTAGGACAGGTAAGTCTATTGATTAGCATGGTAGACCTGTGTATACATCTCACAGAGGATGACATTTCAAGTGGAGTCGTGTAAGTTTCACTCTTGTCGAAGAACTCACGCAATCAGATTACGGAAAAATTTGAATAGATCTATCTGGACGTCAAAGTCATTAATGTATGCAGTGGGTACAAATGATAACCCCTTATTGAGAACACTGAGGTGAGCTGATGTCATGGTCTTACTTGATAAGTTGAAGACATTTAGCTCCTGTTGGACTGGGGGCCCGTCTTGGGTCTCAATTGGTAGGTGTTGCGGGGTGGTAGTGGATTTCTTCTTCCCCCGACATGTGCGCCGAGCCCTCTTACGTGCTTGGGGTGTTAGCCTCGACATTGTCCCCGGTGTCCCCGCCCTCTGCTGTAGAATAAACGCTCACCGTTAGTAGAGGAGCCCGACTTAGGGCTGTCTGTGGATAGTTGATCTGACAGGAACATCCATAACAATGAGCTAAAGCATCTTGATTTTGCCTGGCGTAGAAAATGTGCTCACTTGTCAGGACACTATTGGTCAAAGGACACAGCTAACAGAATCACTTCAAACTGAAGCTAGAAAGACTGCACTTCGTTTCGTTTTACCTTTTGTTCTTTGTAAATATCCATAAAAATATGCCAGCTGCTTGCCTGTCTGTCTCGTTCCGACTACTTATTACTGTGGGACAGCTGAAGAGCGAATTTGAATATTGAAACAATGTTGCAAATGTCAGAGAGACAGACAACTAGGTTTATACAAGTCTCCGCTGTTGAAAACTAAACGTTAGTCTAAAATACATGTGAGATATTGACAGCATTCCCTCCCACATATGCCCCCCTAGGCACAACTATGACAACACAACCAACAAAAACGAGTCACAACTCCTGCAGCTCTGTCGCACACTGGGTATGTACATAGTCAATGGTAGGCTTCGAGGGGACTCCTATGGTAGCTACACCTATAGCTCATCTCTTGGCAGTAGTACTGTAGACTACTTTATCACTGACCTCAACCCAGAGTCTCTCAGAGCGTTCACAGTCAGCCCACTGACACCCCTATTAGACCACAGCAAAATCACAGTCTACTTAAACAGAGCAATACTCAATCATGAGGCATCAAAGCCAAAGGAACTGAGTAAAATTAAGAAATTCTATAGATGGAAGGAATGTAGTTTGGAAACCTACCAAAAAACAATTAGGCAACAACAAATTCAATCCCTTTTAGACAATTTCCTGGGTAAAACGTTCCACTGTAATAGTGAAGGTGTAAACTTGGCAGTAGAAAATCTTAACAGTATATTTGACCTCTCAGCTTCCCTATCAAATCTAAAATCTCAAATAGAAAACCGAAGAAAATTAACAATAATGACAAATGGTTTGATGAAGAATACAAAAGTCTAAGAAAGAAATTTAGAAACCTGTCCAACCAAAAACATAGAGACCCAGAAAACCTGAGTCTACGCCTTCACTATGGTGAATCACTAAAACAATACAGAAATACACTACGGAAAAAGAAGGAACAGCATGTCAGAAATCAGCTCAATGTAATTGAAGAATCCATAGACTCTAACCACTTCTGGGAAAATTGGAAAAAACTAAACAAACAACAACACAAAGAATTATCTATCCAAAATGGAGATGTATGGGTAAACCACTTCTCCAATCTTTTTGGTTCTATAACAAAGAATAAATAGCAAAAACATGATCAAATACAGATCTTAGAATCAACTATTAAAGACTACCAGAACCCACTGGATTCTCCAATTACATTGAATGAGTTACAGGACAAAATAAAAACCCTCCAACCCAAAAAGGCCTGTGGTGTTGATGGTATCCTCAATGAAATGATCAAATATACAGACAACAAATTCCAATTGGCTATTCTAAAACTCTTTAACATCATCCTTAGCTCTAGCATCTTCCCCAATATTTGGAACCAAGGACTGATCAGCCCAATCCACAAAAGTGGAGACAAATCTGACCCCAATAACTACCGTGGAATATGCATCAACAGTAACCTTGGGAAAATCCTCTGCATTAACAGCAGACTCGTACATTTCCTCAATGAAAACAATGTACTGAGCAAATGTCAAATTGGCTTTTTACCAAATTACCGTACAACAGACCATGTATTCACCCTGCACACCCTAATTGACAACCAAACCAACCAAAACAAAGGCAAAGTCTTATCATGCTTTGTTGATTTCAAAAAAGTCTTTGACTCAATTTGGCTTGTGGCTCTGCTATACAAACTGATGGAAAGTGGTGTTGGGGGTTAAACATACGACATTATAAAATCCATGTACACAAACAACAAGTGTGTGGTTAAAATTGGCAAAAAACACACATTTCTTCACACAGGGTCGTGGGGTGAGACCGGAATGCAGCTTAAGCCCCACCCTCTTCAACATATATATCAACGAATAGGCACGGGCACTAGAAAAGTCTGCAGCACCCGGCCTCACTCTACTAGAATCCGAAGTCAAATGTCTGCTGTTTGCTGATGATCTGGTGCTTCTGTCACCAACCAAGGAGGGCCTACAGCAGCACCTAGATCTTATGCACAGATTCTGTCAGACCTGGGCCCTAACAGTAAATCTCAGTAAGACCAAAATAATGGTGTTCCAAAAAAGGTCCAGTCACCAGGACCACAAATACAAATTCCATCTAGACGCTGTTGCCCTAGAGCACACAAAAAACTATACATACCTTGGCCTAAACATCAGCGCCACAGGTAACTTCCACAAAGCTGTGAACGATCTGAGAGACAAGGCAAGAAGGGCATTCTATGCCATCAAAAGGAACATCAATTTCAACATACCAATTAGGATTTGGCTAAAAAATACTTTAATCAGTCATAGAGCCCATTGCCCTTTATGGTTGTGAGGTCTGGGGTCCGCTCACCAACCAAGACACCAAATTGAGACTCTGCACGCAGAATTCTGTAAAAATATCCTCCGTGTACAACGTAGAACAACAAATAATGCATGCAGAGCAGAATTAGGCCGATACCCACTAATTATCAAAATCCAGAAAAGAGCCATTAAATTCTATAACCACTTAAAAGGAAGCGATTCCCAAACCTTTCACAACAAAGCCATCACCTACAGAGAGATGAACCTGGAGAAGAGTCCCCTAAGGAAGCTGGTCCTGGGGCTCTGTTCACAAACACAAACACACCCTACAGAGCCCCAGGACAGCAGCACAATTAGACCCAACCAAATCATGAGAAAACAAAAAGATAATTACTTGACACATTGGAAAGAATTAACAAAAAAAACAGAGCAAACTAGAATGCTATTTGGCCCTACACAGAGAGTACACAGCGGCAGAATACCTGACCACTGTGACTGACCCAAAATTAAGGAAAGCTTTGACTATGTACAGACTCAGTGAGCATAGCCTTGCTATTGAGAAAGGCCGCCGTAGGCAGACATGGCTCTCAAGAGAATACAGGCTATGTGCTCACTGCCCACAAAATGAGGTGGAAACTGAGCTGCACTTCCTAACCTCCTGCCCAATGTATGACCATATGAGAGAGACATATTTCCCTGAGATTACACAGATCCACAAAGAATTCAAAAACAAATCCAATTTTTATAAACTCCCATATCTACTGGGTGAAATTCCACAGTGTGCCATCACAGCAGCAAGATTTGTGACCTGTTGCCACGAGAAAAGGGCAACCAGTGAAGAACACACACCATTGTAAATACAACCCATATTTATGCTTATTTATTTTATCTTGTGTCCTTTACCATTTGTACATTGTTAAAATACTGTATATATATAATATGACATTTGTAATGTCTTTATTGTTTTGAAACTTCTGTATGTGTAATGTTTACTGTTAATTTGTATTGTTTATTTCACTTTATATATTGACTTCATATATTATCTACCTCACTTGCTTTGGCAATGTTAACACGTGTCCCATGCCAATAAACCCCTTGAATTGAATTGATTTGAATTGATATTGGAGATCAAGTTTATAAATTGCTTGGCTGGGCTGATGAGACAGTGGATTGCGTAGTCAGATGGAACAGAGTAAATTGCAATGTCATAGATTTAGCCAGTGGTAACTTGTGGAATAGACACCGGCTCGAATGTGGTTTTAACAAATCAACATTCAGGATTAGACCCACCCGTTGTATAATTAAGAAATAAGGGACGAAGGGGAGTATTCATAGGTTGCACCTCCATCATTCGGTCGCGGCATGCCACTGTTATGAATGTTCTCAAGCCGCTATAGTGGTTCCCTAAAGTGGTGATAAGCCCAGTCATTCTGGATGGAGGCTAACTACTGTTGAGGATAAATTACACTATAGACCCTGGAAATACGATGACGTTGCTAAATTAGTCAAATATTTAGTAGAAAAACAACTTTGCTAGCATTATTATTTTGTCAAATTTACTTTAGACAGGTGGCAATGTTGTCATTAACTGGCAAAGTTAGTCAAAAATAGCTAGCATTGCTAAAGTTAGCTAACTAAAATGTAGACGCCTCCCCTTAATCTTAGTTAGCTAACGTTATACAGCATCTAAAGTCAATCTAGCAACTTCAAAATGATGACAGAAAGTTGTTCTAGTAATTATTTGCCTCCTTTTGAATGTCATTGTATTTCCAAGCCACTGAAATGCACTTTTGATGAAATCTTCATCAGTTGTCATTGATGATAGATTGAGTACGAATGTTCAAAACAATATTGTGATGAAACATGTAATCCATGAATTTGGCCAATATACCAATGCTAAGAGCAAACCATGAAACAAGCAAAGAGTCAATACACGATTAAGATTGAATCCTACTCCAATGACTCAGACACTCGTAGGATGTGGCACGGCTTGAAAACTATTATGGACCAAAAAGGGAAAAACAGACGCGAGCCTACCAGACGAGCAAAATGCCTTTTATTATCGCTTCGAGGCAAGCAACACTGAAGCATGCATGAGAGCACCAGCTGTTCTGGATGACAACGCTTTCGGTAGCCAATGTGAGCAAGACCTTTAAACAGGTCAACATTTACGAATCCGCAGGGCCAGACGGATTACCAGGACGTGTACTCAAAGCATGCACGGACCAACTGGCAAGTGTCTTCACTTACATTTTCAACCTCTCCCTGACCGAGTCTGTAATACCTACATGTTTCAAGAAAACCACCATAGTCCCTGTGCCCAAGAAAGCGAAAGTAACCTGCCTAAATGATTTCTGCCCCATAGCACTCATGTCGGTAGCTATGAAGTGCTTTGAAAGGCTGGTCATGTCTCACATCAACAGCGTCCTCCTGGATACCCTAGACCCACTCCAATTTGCATACCGCCCCAACAGATCCACAGATGATGCAATCTCAATCGCACTCCACACTGCTCTTCCCCACCTGGAGAGAAGGAACACCTACGTGAGAATGGTGTTCATTGAATTCAGCTCAGCATTCCACACCATAGCGCCCACAAAGCTCATCACTAAGCTAAGGACCCTGGGACTAAACAGCTCCCTCTGCAACTGGATCCTGGATTTCCTGACGGGATCTTGGTCCCCTCAGGGGTGTGTACTTAGACCACTCCTGTATTCCCTGTTCACCCACGACTCCAACACCATCGTTAAGTTTGCTGACGACACAACAGTGGTAGGCCTGATCATTGACAACGCTGAGACAGACTTTAGGGAGGAGGTCAGAGACCTGGCAGTGTGGTGCCGGGACAACAACCTCTCCCTTAATGTGAATGAGACAAAGGAGCTGATCACGGACTACAGGAAAAGTCTGGCCTAACAAGCCTCCATTAACATCGACAGGGCTGTAGTGGAGCGGGATGATTGTTTCAAGTTCCCTGTTGTCCACATCACCAACAAACTATCATGGTCCAAACACACCAAGACAATTGTCCCCCTCTTTCCACCCTGAAACTACATCATTTTATGTAATTGATTAGAATCATCAATGAAATACATTGGAATCACCAAACCAGAAACCGTGGATTGATCAAATCAAATCAAATCAAATCAAATCAAATTTATTTATATAGCCCTTCGTACATCAGCTGATATCTCAAAGTGCTGTACAGAAACCCAGCCTAAAACCCCAAACAGCAAACAATGCAGGTGTAAAAGCACGGTGGCTAGGAAAAACTCCCTAGAAAGGCCAAAACCTAGGAAGAAACCTAGAGAGGAACCGGGCTATGTGGGGTGGCCAGTCCTCTTCTGGCTGTGCCGGGTAGAGATTATAACAGAACATGACCAAGATGTTCAAATGTTCATAAATGACCAGCATGGTCGAATAATAATAAGGCAGAACAGTTGAAACTGGAGCAGCAGCACAGTCAGGTGGACTGGGGACAGCAAGGAGCCATCATGTCAGGTAGTCCTGGGGCACGGTCCTAGGGCTCAGGTCCTCCGAGAGAGAGAAAGAAAGAGAGAATTAGAGAGAGCATATGTGGGGTGGCCAGTCCTCTTCTGGCTGTGCCGGGTGGAGATTATAACAGAACGTGGCCAAGATGTTCAAAATGTTCATAAATGACCAGCATGGTTGAATAATAGTAAGGCAGAACAGTTGAAACTGGAGCAGGAGCATGGCCAGGTGGACTGGGGACAGCAAGGAGTCCTCATGTCAGGTAGTCCTGGGACATGGTCCTAGGGCCCAGGCCAGTTGAAACTGGAGCAGCAGCATGGCCAGGTGGACTGGGGACAGCAAGGAGTCATCATGTCAGGTAGTCCTGGGGCATGGTCCTAGGGCTCAGGTCCTCCGAGAGAGAGAAAGAAAGAGAGAAGGAGAGAATTAGAGAACGCACACTTAGATTCACACAGGACACCGAATAGGACAGGAGAAGTACTCCAGATATAACAAACTGACCCTAGCCCCCCGACACATAAACTACTGCAGCATAAATACTGGAGGCTGAGACAGGAGGGGTCAGGAGACACTGTGGCCCCATCCGAGGACACCCCCGGACAGGGCCAAACAGGAAGGATATAACCCCACCCACTTTGCCAAAGCACAGCCCCACACCACTAGAGGGATATCTTTGATGGCAGCATTCGCGCGAAACTGAAAGCGCAAACCACTCCTTTTAACCAGGGCAAGGTGACCGGTGTTCTGACCATAGTTCTTTTGTGTTTTCCTTGTTTTAGTGTTGGTCAGGACGTGAGCTGGGTGGGCATTCTATGTTGTGTGTCTGGTTTGTCTATTTCTATGTTTGGCCTGATATGGTTCTCAATCAGAGGCAGGTGTTAGTCATTGTTTCTGATTGGGAACCATATTTAGGTAGCCTGTTTTTGTGTTGGGTTTTGTGGGTGGTTGTTTCCTGTCTTTGTGTTTTCTGCAAAAGATAGGGCTGTTTCGGTTTTCACGTTTATTGTTTTGTATCCTGTTCATGTTTGAGTTACCTTATTAAATTACCATGAACTATAACAACGCTGCATTTTGGTCCGCCTCTCCTTCCCAGGAAGAAAGCCATTACAACCGGAAACATGACCAAATACAAACAGTGTAGCTATTCCCTCCGCAAGGCAATCAAACAAGTGTCAGTATAGAGACAAAGTAGAGTCGCAATTCAATGGCTCAGACACAAGAGGTATGTGGCCTGGTCTACAGTCAATCACAGATTTCAAAAAGAAAACTAGCCCCATCGCGGTCCAGGATGTCTTGCTCCCAGACAGACTAAGTAACTTTTTTGTTCGCTTTGAGGACAATACAGTGCCACTGACACGGCCCACTACCAAACCTGCAGGCTCTCCTTCACTGCAGCAGACGTGAGTAAAACATTTAAACGTGTTAATCCTCGCAAGGCTACAGGCCCAGACAGCATCCCCAGCCGCATGCGCAGACCAGCTGGCTGGTGTGTTTACGGACAAATTCAATCAATCCTTATCCCAGTCAGCTGTTACCACATGCTTCAAGAGGGCCACCATTGTTCCTGTTCCCAAGAAAGCTAAGGCTACTGAGCTGAACGACTACCGCCCCTTAGCACTCACTTCCGTCATCATGAAGTGCTTTGAGAGACTTGTCAAGGACCATATTACCTACACCCTACCTGACACCCTATACCCACTCTCATTTGCTTACCGCCCCAATAGGTCCACAGACGATGCATTCGCAACCACACTGCACACTGCCCTAACCCATCTGGACAAGAGGAATACCTATGTGAGAATGCTGTTCGACTACAGCTCAGCATTTAACACCATAGTATCCTCCAAACTCGTCATCAAGCTCATCACACCCTTGGTCTCGACCCCGCCCTGTGCAACTGGGTACTGGACTTCCTGATGGGCCGCCCCAAGGTGGTGAGGGTAGGCAGCAACATCTCCACCTTGCTGATCCTCAACACTGGGGCCCCACAAGGGTGCGTTCTGAGCTGTCTCCTGTACTCCCTGTTCACCCACGACTGCGTGGCCATGCACGCCTCCAACTCCATCATCATGTTTGCGGACGACACTACAGTGGTAGGCTTGATTACCAACAACGACGAGATGGCCTACAGGGAGGAGGTGAGGGCCCTCGGATTGTGGTGTCAGGAAAATAACCTCACACTCAACATCAACAAAACAAAGGAGATGATTGTGGACTTCAGGAAACAGCAGAGGGAGCACCCCCCTATCCACATCGACGGGACAGTAGTGGAGAGGGTAGTAAGTTTTAAGTTCCTCGGCGTACACATCACGGACAAACTGAATTGGTCCACCCACACAGACAGCATTGTGAAGAAGGCGCAAAAATAATTCTCATAACACACCCCTACATCCATGAACAAATTACCTCAACTAACCTGTACCCCCGCACAATGACGCGGTACCGGTACCCCCTGTATATAGCATCACTATTGTGATTTTATTGTGTTACTTTTAGTTATTTTTTACTTTAGTTTATTTGCTAAATATTTGCTTAACTAATTCTTGAACTGCACTGTTGGTTAATAGCTTGTAAGTAAGCATTTCACGGTAAGGTCTACACTTGTTGTATTAGGCGCATGTGACAAATAAAGTTTGATTTGTTATTACGCACGACCCAACGCAGAATGCCTGGATACAGCCATTAGCCGTGGTATATTGGCCATACACCACCAACCCCAGATGTTCCTTATTGCTGTTATAAACTGGCTGCAAACGTAATTAGAACAGTAAAAATAAATGCTTTTTCATACCCGTAGTACACAGTCTGATATACCACGACCTTCAGCCAATCAGTATTCAGGGCTCGAACCACCCAATTTATAATCTAAAATAACTTTATACAATAGGCTACACGTCGGTAGCAACTTTTCTCCAGAAATGATGACATAATAATGATTACAAAAATTGCTCCAATAGGCTACCTAAAAAAATAGCACAACACCACTGGTTATAATAGACGTAAAGCAATTGCCATGTATGGTCAGCAGATTATTCCAGCACCATTTTAATTGGGACAGCATCATTGTGCCGCTTTGAGACGAGCATGGGAACTCGTCTTTATAAATCAATCAATGTCCGATTTTTGTTTTGACATTTGGATATTTGGTTACAATTAGGCTGTGTTAGCTAGAAATGTTAGCTAAGTTGAGGTGAGTGCTCATGATCATTAGTCTAGCAATTGAAAGCAATGCAGATCTTCTGTACACACACACATTAGGCCTATTGTCACGTGTGCTCCCTCTCCGGCCTCTAGGTCACCAGGCTGCTCATTATGGCGCACACCTGTCACCATCGTTATGGGCAT